>NW_019385319.1:296993-314966 GCF_000671375.1 Centruroides sculpturatus | reverse complement strand
TGTTTAAGCTTTTGGAAAGAATGAAAAGATACAAGTACATTTGTAATCATTTACAATTATCATTTAATTTTCTTTATAAATAGTAAATTCTATGAGGTGGAAAATAAATGCTGGGAGTTGCAAATACAATCTAATTAGATTATTATTAACCAAATTATATCTTTATTTATATCCTTTAGCCTATAGTAAAATTGCTTTCATTATATATCATTTCACTTAATATTGCAGTTTCCAAGAACCTATTCACAATGTCAAGTAAAAACTTGCTTATATATACACAGGGTGTTATAAATAAAGCAAACAGTCTCATAACATGGAAATGAGTAAAGGTAGAAGAATTGGACTAATTATGCCCAAACAAGGTGCATGGGAACTATACATATCCAAAAATGTGTTTGTCAGAACTCTCATTAATTATGGGGTCCTATGAAAATTTCTCGCCAAAGTCCAATGGTACGTGGCATCAAAAATGGTGCCATCAGAATGTACATGAAAACCTAAACATTTACTCTAGGATAATTTTTGATTACTTTACTCAATAACAGTACAAGTTAACATGAACATATAAGTCAGGAAAGACAGACAAGCAAACATGTAAACAGGCACAACTGTCATTATCACGTGTATTTATAGCTTTGTGCTGTTAAAGCTGAACATACTGACTACAACATGTGCAGATGGCTGGAGTTGGTCATTACAATGGATGACAGTGGTAAGTAAGTACAGTACATACTTGTGAATGTAAGGTCTTACATTATTAACAACTGAATTCACAGCTACAAGAATAATCAATTCTATCCCAATTTACAAAAACATAATTTAAAAAAAAAATAAACTCCAGCAAAAAATGACTAAGTATTTAATAAAACTGTTTTCAAAGAATTAGTATAATTAGTTCATCTAATGTGATAGATGTTCAAAATACTATATACTTTCCTGAAGACACCTTGTAATGCAGCTTTGAATATCTGCTTGTACATGCCATAATTTCTGGGGAGTGATTTGGACATACCTGCCATAGCACAGAACTATAAAGGCATGCTAACAACAGTTGTACCAGTTTACATGCTTGTCTTGCCTGCCTATCCTGACTTAAATGTTTATGTTTATTTACTCAATAACAGTGTAAGTAAACAAAAATTGCTTTAAAATAAATGTTATTTAGTACTTGATTGCTTGCTGTTCTCTCAATTAATTGTATGTTCTTTGGAACTTAGCATAAAGTTGCTATTGAAACAAATCATAGAGAAACACTCCTTTTGATAGAAAAAGATCTTTATTTTCTATAATTTACAATGGATATCAATTTTGGGTTTATTCCCATCTTCAGTCCTTAATTTCTTATGTGTATCAGTAAAACTTAGTGACAACTGGAATAACTGATTATTAAAACCTTGGGATAGAATCCAAATAAAACTATAAACATAAAAATACTTTGATTAAAATGTATAAAACCATGGGGTAGAACAAGTAAAATTGTAAAAATAAAAATCTTTTGGTTTAAATGTATAAAGAAATTGACTAATAAAGGTAGTGAAAACATAAACCAAACCATCTTTAAAACTAATAATAACTGGTTAAAAAACAAAATGTAAAAGTGTTCAACCTTGGTTTTTATTTTTATTGGTTCTAAATGTTTTATGTTTTTACTACCTTAAAGTACTCAATTTTTTATACATTTTAATCAGAGTATTTTTATTTTTATAGTTTTACTTGTTCTACCCCAAGATTTTAATAATTAGTTATTCCAGTTGTCACTATAATTATTTTTAGTTTTACTGATACACAAGAAAATAAGAAGTGAAGACAGGCATAAACTCCAAAATTGATATCCATTGTAAATTATAGAAAATAAAAATCTACTTTTTCTATCAAAAGGAGTTTTTCTGTATTTGTTCTCAATAGCAACTTTATGCTAAGTTCTAAAAAACATATAACAGATGTTATTTAGATTTTTGTGTACTTTCTGCTGGCAGAAAGTACATGAAAATCTAAACAACATTGAACTTTGGCAAGAAATTCCCCATAGGATCTGGGGCCTCTGACACTCAAACTTACAGACATGTTTAGTTCCTTTACTCCTTGTTTGACCATGATTAGTCTGATCCTCCTATCTTTAGTCATTTCCAAGTTATGAGACTGGTTTACTTTATTTTATAACATTTTGTATGTATTTAAAAATAATAACTTTTAAGATATAGTTAAAATAATTTTAAGCTTAATAGTTCTCTCTTATTTTTATGTATTTTTATGTTTATTACTATGTCTTTAACATTAATGAAACCTCTTGTTATTAACTTTTAAACAAATAGTATTCACAATATAAATTCTAGAGTTTATAATTTGTTAAAATATTTTTTAAAAACAAAATTTAATAATCATATTATTAAATTTATAATATCCAATTTAATTCTTACTGAATATTGATTATTAATTTATTAATTTCTCTATTATGATTCTGCTTTTGTTAAGTAAACTGCCCTTCTTTAATATATGTTTACAACAAATTTAACATATTAACATTATCTGATAAAGCAACTTAACTTAATACAGGATGAAAAGCAATAAAGGCCTTGACATCTAATAAGTCAAATTGTCACTTATTCACTTATGAATATATATATATTATATATATAGTTATTTTGTTTATTGAAATGATATGAAATCTATTACATGATTAAGTTTATGATGTAAAATAAATAGATTTGAAAATATATACCTTTTTCAATTAATTCATCCAAAAGTGAAGGCCATTCCTGACGAAATAAATTAGCACCTGTCAAACTCCCATCTCCTCCAATAACAACTAAATTATTAATGCCACTTTTGATTAAATTAGTTGCAGCCTTTAATCTTCCTTCTCTTTGGAAAAATTCTTTACATCTAGCACTTCCAATGACAGTGCCACCCTGAATGTGAAAAATTTTATATAATTAATTAAAATTAAAATTCACAGTTCTACATTTCAAATATTATATTTTATAAATATTTTTAAAAAATAAAGTCTATATTTTATTTAATAATAATAAATAATTAATAATTTATCACAACAATATAATAAATTTTAAAATTCTGGAACAAAATTAATTAGCCTTTCTTATTTCATGAAACTAATTTTAAAGTCCAATAACTTCCAGAGAAATGCAAATTTTGAAATATGTGAAACAAATTAGAATAATAAGAATAAATCCTGATCTTTAATTTTTTGGAGTGACAAGTAATCATTAATGCTTTAATAACTGAAGATAAAGGACAAATCCAAATTACAAAGCTGTACATCTCATTTTAAACTTACAAATGAATCTGAAGAGAAATGAATGCTTAATTTTGATCTTAAAAAATTTCAATTCACATATTGTCAGAAAGAGACAAGAAAGAAATGCACAGTCAAACCTCAAGTTTTGAATGCCTAACTTTCCAAACAATTTTTTACAAACAAAATTTTGAACTTATATTTTTTGCCTCAGGTTGCCTTATGATAACTAAGTTGTCAAACAAACTACTTGGCAAGAGCTGGCCACAGATGGTCAATTTCCTATGTTAAAGAAAGTCAAAGACTTAACCAATCAATGACAGGTCTCCCGATTCAGAAGTTAGTGGCACTGTGATCACCTCAACATGAATAATCAATTATGTTGCTATTTAAATTAGATTTCAATGCGCATGAGGGAAAGGTACTATTTCTGTTTTTTGGTACATACTGCAGTTGAATATAAATCATATTAATTAATAAAAACTGCATTAATTAACTGACATTCAGGTGATATAAATGTCATCCAAGAATTTATTTAAATATGCTTAAATTAAATTAAATAACAAAAATTTATTAATATAATATTATATATTACAATATTAATATTGTATATAATATTATATTGCATATGTAGGCATTTTTACACGTGAAATATAGCTAAAAAAATAAAATAAACAGGCTTTGATTTGGGAGTCAAGAAAATTAATTAATCCATTTTATATTGTCCCTTATGGAAAATTTTGTTTTGGTTTTAGAACAACTTTTAGAAATGAATTAAGTTTAAAACCCAAGGTTTGACTGTATATTGTTTGCAATATATTGTAAACCCTTATTTCTACCAATGCTACAAATAATAAAAACACAGTCATTTCTTGGTACTTTTCATTCATAGTCTGAAATATAATTTAGTTTATAATTTGTTTCTTTATGTTTCAAATTCTTTCCTGTATTCAATGATTTAGAATTTGATGATTGTTTCAAACATTAAAAACTGAAAGTTTAAAGTTTTGTCATTACAGAAACAATGATACTGAATTCAACAAATAGATATTCCATTGCTGAATCTGGTTACTTTATGTGTTTAGAACGTTTAGAACTCAAACTTACAGAAAATTATGCATATTGGCTTTAAAAATATTTTATGTTAAAATGACAGTTTAACTAATTATTATATCAACTTAATTATATGACAGTTACATTCCAGTATATTTTGTGTATTTAAATAATCATCAAAAAGTGTAATAATAACTGTATAGAGTAAATCTTACACTTAGACAAGTTACTCTTACTGGAACATACCATTACAAAATAAAAAAATTATGCACTTTCACTAGACTTTAGTAAAACAAAAGGGAAAACTGGCTATCATGCTGGCATCTCATAGGACCTTCTTTTAATATGATTGTGATCAGTGGTGCACCCAGAGGGGGGCCAAAAGGCTCTGATACCATCCAAAAAGGAAAAACAAATACTAGTAAATTTTCTGCTAATTAAAATTTATTTTTTTATTTATATTATGTTGGGTTTTCTATTACTTATAAATCAGTGGTCACATAAGGTGGAAATTTTATTGAATTCGCATTAAAAAATTTCTTTATCCATTCAACGGTTCTTACCAAGATTACATTTTGAGTGTGCTGCTGATTGTTATAAACTGTTATATTTAAACATGCATAAATTAAGTTACTATAACAAATTATCTAATTAATTAATAATCATGAAGATCATTAATTACTAAATCATTATCTAATAATAATTTTGTAAGATATTACAAATTTCTTCTGCTTTCCAATAGCTAAATTTTATCCTATACTTATTGAAGTAAACTTGCTTATTTTTTATAAACAAAATGGAATCATCTATTGCTGTTAGTTATCTATAGTGTACTCTCAATAAAATATATTATAGTAGTAGATAAATTTTCAAAATGATCTTGTGTTATAATTACTGGGATGCCCCAGTTATGAATTAAAGTTTTATCTTTCATTTCTGGCAAATTTTTTAATCGCATGAAATTAGTTAAATAATTATTTAAGAGATAAAATAGATTAAAAAAAATTGAAATATAAGTAACTGCTTTAAAAACTATTCAACAGTACAAAGTATTAAAATAGCAAGTTGACAAAATATATTTATTTTTGTTACATTACATTATATTTGTGAAGGAATGCATATTTGTGATATTTTCAACTGAAGTATTTTGACATAACTTAGATAACAAAGTTGGCACATATTGCAGATACATTCATCAAAAGTAAGGTTATCAAAATAAAGGTCTTTTTAAGCACTTTTTTGTCACTTTTTCTATTTAAAATGAACTACTCAAAATTACAAATGTTATTTTTTGATTTTTGTATATTCTTAAATACCAAAATACCTTTAAATTATAAGGAAAGTAAAAAATTTTTTTAATTCCTAAATACTTTTATCATTTACATTCCTTCTTCAAAAATATATAACTAATTTATACCAATTGTAAATTATAAACACCAACAAATCAGATAAGGTCACTTAAAAAAAAACTTACTTTTAATATAATACTATTCAATTTTATGAATTTTTCTGATTTTAAATAAGACAGTTCTATTTGGTTTTAAAAATGTTCCTTTTATTTATTATTTTAGTTACTGAGAACTAATCTAATTTTATATTTCTTAAAGATGAAAGCTATAAATTTTGAATTTTTTTTATTTCATGTAATAAGATTGTCTTTTTTTTTTGGTATTTATGAACAAGTCATTTACTTTATAGTTGAAATTTCATATTTAACACCAGTGTATGGTAACCTTAACAGAAGTAAAACAAATGTTTTAATCTATTTTAATATTTCAGAATGATTCTATTAAAATAGAATTAATCATTATGAAATATTTTAAAAACTTTACAAGAATAATTATTTACCAATAAACTTTTGCAGAATTTTTTTTATGCTAAGTATACTCTAAAATACCATTTTAAGAATTAATATTCTGTACATAAATTCTATTACATTTGGTAAAGTTTTAAAGTTCCAATTTATGAAATATAATAGTCAGTTTTGTTTCCCATTGTTTTGAAATGCTTTATTTTTAAATACTACATATCCTAAATTTAATTACCCAACAAACAGTTAATAAGCTTGTTTGAAAATGTTACAATAACAATCATAATAATTTAATATTTTATTTTTTGTAGAAGTGAAATAACACATTATCATCAATTTAAAATAATTACTTACTTACCAATACCAAAATATCTACATAAATCTATCATAAATATTTAAATATAGTATATGTTGAAAGTACTGAAGAAAAAAATACAATTACTGTATATAATTAACTAACTGTATTAGTTAAGTTATAAGTATATTATTAGACCTATTTATCTCTCATATTTAATATATTTTAGTTTGTGCATGAAACAATTAAAATCAGAATCACAACATTTAGGCTGTAAGCAATATGCTGAGTATAAGGCTTAATGAATCTTTCAATGCATCCTATCATCTGGTTTTGGTAAAATATTTTTATTAAAAATATTTAATAATTCATAAATACTTTAGGATTATTTTAATTTAAATATGTATAATGTATTTTGAATTGTTGAATCTGCATATAAATATTTGTTTAATGTCTATGAGTTCATTTTAACTGCTGCCTATTTTTAGAAAATATTTAATTTAATGCATCCTGAAGCAATATTTAAGTTGTGCATTCCTGAATTAAACCAATGATGATTTGCAAAAGTAATTCTGCTTAATTGTTGTGTGTCTTATTAAGCAGTCACAAATTATGAATATTTGAATAAATATAATTTACATTTTTAAAAATATGAATGTAGAAACTTTCAATGTATCAAATTAAATTTGGTTATTATTCAAACAAACTATTGTAATCTGATTTGTTTGGTTATAATGTGTATAAACCAGTAAAAGTAGATAATATATTTTTAAAATCAATTAGATAATTAAAATTTTAAAATATATAAAATAAAACTTTACATCATTAAAATTCTCCTTTATCTATATATATAAATGGAAATGTTTATTTGTTTAGATGTTCACTATGCATGTCTAAACTGTTCTACCAATTGCTTCAAAACTCCACAATTACGTTAACATACGTCTTAGATAATGTGATAAATATCACCCCAAAATATTGAATGGACTTTTATATATCAATTAATTTCTGTCTACATTCCATTTTTTGGGTTTACATGTAGCACTATCTATTGGCAAAAAAATTTAAGAAAATAATAAACTAAATATAATACTTAAAATGGATATAATTTATAAAAATATATATAATATTTGCTTAATTACTGAGACAATGATATAGTGCAAAATAAATGTGCTGTACAATTATTGCAACAGGTAGACACAGCACTTGCCTGCATGGAATTGAAAGGTTTACCCTGTGAAAAGTTTATAAGTATTTAATTTTCCACATCTAACAACTTGGGTTTTTTTTCATTTCTGAATGGTACTTTTTTAATTCTAATAAGTGCCTTCCAGTAGCCAAGTGGACAAAACCGCTGAACACTGGTGGTCAGTCGTGGGTTTGGGCATGGCCAATAGGCTGGCCACATGGAGTTTTCCAGGTTTTCTTCACATTAGTAACACTTAAATAGGGACCAGCTTCACATAAAAGTCTTCCTGGAATGCATCCCCTCAGCAGATTGCTCAAGTATTGCATTGCCATAACCAAATAAACCAAACTATTAATTATAATAATTTTTCTATAAATGTGATATTTTACAAGGACATACTTACCCATATAGTTTATACAATCTATTGCAAAAATATAAGCATTTTATTATCACATAAAAGTAATTATTCTTGCATTTTTATAAAATTTTTTTGTTTAAACAAGTCATATGAAGTCTTTCGGATGTTAAGGTTAGCAACTTCAATCACATGTGAGGTCATCACAACCTATTCAACACATTATTTTTCATATATTAATAGTAGACCAATATTAATTAGTAGTCAATGACCACAGGAGGAGCTCAATGATTACTTTTGGTCAAATTACTTCTAGACCACTTTCACAACAGTCCCATCATTCTATTGGACCAGTAGTATGGTGGCATTCAAATAGGAAAATTACATAATTTGAGATTACTTGCAAGAACAATATGTTTTAAGTAGTTTTTGAAGATACCAAATTTAAATATTTAGTCCATTTTTTGCAAATTTTCATTCTTTGGCAGAATACCATTTGATATTTGGATGTTAAATGGTACAGTTTCTTAGAAAGTTAGATTCATCAAGTTACATGAGAAAAAATTATGATATCTAAAAAAATTTAAGATATATTTTCAATTGTCTACTTGTGTCTACTTGACCAATGAAACCATGCCATTTCATACCATCTGAATATCATGATAAACATGACAATGGCAGGCTGAAATAACTTAAAATAATCAAAATACCTTAGTAATTCCAGCAACAAAGTATTTATGTGTAAGTGGTTGAAATAACCAGGTCTTTCTATGGTTTTTGTTTTAATGTTCATATAGTATAGTATTTGATTTATATAACTACAAAGGTTATCTTATGTAAGGGTTTATCATACCAAGTGACCAATCTAACATTTTAAAAATTCTTTATTCCTCTATGGTACCACAATTTAAAGAATTTTTAAAATGTGTTAGATTGGGCACTCGGTATGATAAACTCTTATGTAAGATAATCTTTGTAAATATAAACAAACCACTATAATAGAGTAGTAATCTAATAATCTTAATCTTTGCTGTTATTTTTTGCCTGGGAAATGTTGGGTTTATCTGCTAGTTACATAATATATTTAAGAATAGGAAAAAAAATCTAAATGAAATATTTCCAATTATTACATATAGCAAAATCCAACTGATTAAGTAATATTTCTTATACAGAAATTAATATACAGAACAACTTTTAAAAACATATGAAACTATTTAATTGTTCTTTACATCTAACAATAATATTTATCTGTACAGAAATACTCCAATAGGAAGACAACAGTGAAATTTTAACTATATTTATTCTATCCATTTATACTAAAGAACTTTTTTTGTTTTAATTTTGCATTTTTTTTTAAAGAAAAAATTAATTCCTTTATTTTTTCTTATTGTTAAATAAAATGATTCAATAAACAAGTTTATATGTCCTTATTTGCTTTATTTGTGTAATTTCTTAATATCAAAAAAGCCTTTTACTAAAGAAATTCCTTGGCATTAAAAATCAGAATAAATACAGTAGAGCATCGAATATCCGAATCAATTGGGTATTGGGTTGTTTAGAAAATCGATTTTTCAGATAACCAATTATGTACAAAAAAATATATTAACCTATCCCATGTTGAAATTCGTTCAAATCCTGGCACATCCTTAAGTACCCCTCGTGGTTGCGCTCGTGCTGCCAGCTAAAACATACACACCAACAAAAATAATATTGGAGTAGCCCAAACATAGCCAAAGATTACAGTGCCACAGCACTAGCTGAAATTTAAATTTGCCATCTGGAAAGCTTTCGGTTAACTGACGTTTCGGTTGATCGATATTCGGATAATTGATGCTCTACTGTACTGTCAAATGTAGATTTTGATTTCATCATTTTATTATTCTATTATCTACAAAGACAGTGTTCTAAAATTAAAATATATATTCATATAAAACATATTTTAATTTAAATGGTGGAGTAATTAACTAATTAAATAGATTAAAATATATTACAGTAGAGCGTCGATTATCCGAATCAATTGGGGACTGGGGTTGCTCGGAAGATCGATGTTTCGGATAACCGATCATGTATGAAAAAATGGTGGAGTAATTAACTAATTAAATAGATTAAAATATATTACAGTAGAGCGTCGATTATCCGAATCAATTGGGGACTGGGGTTGCTTGGAAGATCGATGTTTCGGATAACCGATTATGTACGAAAAAATATATTAATTTATCCCATCTTGACATTTTTATCCGTTGCGTGTCGCTTTGCGTTGAATTTTCGTCGATGTTAAGCCTAACGAAGACTATTGTATCGTTAAAAATTATTTTTTTATTTTGTACGAACAAAATAAATATATTGAAAAATATAAAAACAATAAAAATTATACTTCAGTAGTTAATTTAGTATCAAAAACGTAAAATATTTGAGTAGCCCAAGACATAGCCAAAGATTGCAGCGCCACAGCACTGGCGAAAATTTAAATTTTCCGACTGGAATTCTTTCGGATGTTTGACTTTCGGATAATCGACGCTCTACTGTACTAATTATTTAATCAATAAGCACATTATTTTTTTAAAGTTTTACTAATTTTTATTTTTAGATTACATAATGAAAGTTACTTTAATTAATAAAGTTTTAAATATTGTAAAATATTTTTCATTTTATCTACTTATTAAAACTAAGTAAAATAACAAAAATGTGAAAATTTTAATTCAAAAGAAACTATTAAATCAATAATACAAAATTCTCTTTTAGAATGATATATAATTTTTTTTAACTGAATGTTGTGAAGTGTAATAAATTAATATAAAACATTTAATACATAATATAAAATTTAATACATTCATGCTTCAATTATATTTATTTCATAAAATAATTTAATACAGTTATAATAAAAATAAAATAAATTTTATTTCTTGTAATCAATAAATAAAAAAAGATAATTTTGTTTTCTGAATACTAACCTTATGAATAATACCAGAGACAGAAACCCAATTTGCTTCTACAATATAATCTCCACCATCAACCATTCCTTGATATCCTTCTTTAATAAAAAATACTTTTCCACCCATAAACAAACTCATTCGAATAATTGCTCTGACAGTTGCATTCATACCTAGAAAATAAAAATTTAATACAAAGTAATGCTTTAAAAACTTTTAAAATAAAACCAACTCAAATATATTAGAAAAACTGTAAATAGTTTATGTAAGTATTTGCTAATTTTACATCTAAACTTTTTATACAATTAATTAATATATATCTCACATTTTAATTTAAATCTTTAATTTCAATAATGAAAGTATATCATTAACAATGAAATATGACAATTTTGCGATATTCTTATTCTATAAATTAAATAGTTATTTTGACTTTTTTAGATATGAATAAAACAAGAAAATAAATAAATAAAATTATATTATACAAATTAGTTAAATAGAATTAATAAAGTAATGAAAACAAAAAAGATTTCAGATAAAAATTTTTAAAGAAACAAGCAAAAGTTATAATGGTAATTATTGAAACATTTACAAAAATACACCTGGGTCAAGAACCTTTTATGAGTGTTGTGCCAAAAAATGATTTAATAGCTCAGTGCCAATTTCATTTTGCAAAAAAACTAATTTTCTAAGATTCAAGAAAAAGTATCACATTCAGATGTAGAATTTGTCTTGGAAGATACACTTAAAAATTACTTTTCCATTGTGTTCTATAAGTCCATGTTATATTTTGTAAATATGTGGAATTTTATAAAGCCTATAGATTATGTGTTGAATAAATTTCTAGTCAATATAAACATAATAACTAGAATTTCAGAATGTAAAGTGGAGGGGATACATAATGAAAATAACAAAAAGAATAAAATAAATGGAAGTTTATAATAAACTGTCAGCAAACTAATTATGAATCTAGTATTTAAATGTTATTTTTTCACTGTTCAGTTCTGTCTTTTTCTGTGCTGTGGTCCTATTACTATTAATAATTTCTTCTTGTGCTGTGCTTGATAAGCATGCTATAGGTTGCCAACCCCTGATTCACACTATACATCATATACAGTAATGATCCTTGAATGCTTCATTATTTTAAGTGGAAAGAAAAATAGTTTATAAAATATTATTATTTGATTTAAATACAATGATGGAGAATACTTATAATAATAGTGTTCAATTGAAAACTAAATATTATATTTATTACATCATATATCAACTTTGAATTAGAATAGGGTTTTGATATTAATTCAGTAACCAGACAAAATAAAATAAGCGTCTATAATATAGTCTAATTACAAAATTCACTATATGATAATTTTAATTAACACTAAAATTGAAGACAAAGTTCATTGAAAAGTCATTGTTTTATTCACTTTCATGGTCCAGAATACATCTTTTGACAACCTGATTTTCTTTTTGAGTCATCAAGTATTTACCCTTAAAATGTGAAAAAATACACATCTTAATAAAAAGATTAAAACATTTTTCAAAATTGGAATGGAAACAAAATAATCATCGATGTTTTCATCCATACAGAACTGGGATCATACAATCGCTTTAACTTTTATCCATTAAAAAAATCTCTATTAATATATTTATTTCAGGCTGTCTTCTAGTGTTGAATTCTTATAATATATTTTCAAATTATAAAATTTACTGGATGACAATTTTAATATTAGCAAAAACTAAAAGGAAATTTTAAATATTTGACAATCAAGTAACCTGAAAAAAAAGTCAAATTATTAAAAATTTGTTTTAGAACATAAGTGAATGAAAAGATGACTTTTTGATGGCTAGTGTCTTCAATTTTAGTTTTAATACAGATTAATTTATTTGTGAATAATCACAAAAGAAATGAGAATGAACAAGTTAACTATATAAAATATAAGTTTAACAAAATCCTATCTCATCTAAAATCAATAAGTGATATCTCAAACAAAATCAATTCTCTGGAAAGCATTATTACAAAAAGTTATCATCTAAGATCTGTTATCTTAGATAACTTTTCCTAATAAAATTAGTTTAGTTAATACTAATAATGTCACATCAATACCTTTAAATGAAGTTAACTTTAATTATTAACTTTAATTAACTTTAATGTTTTTGGTAGTTTTTAAAGACCTTCTCCAAGGAAGAAAAATACACTCTAAGTATAGAATGTCATCAGTATAAAACTTATTGATTTTAAAATTAATGTATTAGAACATAATTTCATAAATTCAAATTCTTTTAGTTATGATATTCTAAAGATATGAATCATTCAATACACATATTTCTTATAATAATTAGTTGGAAATAAAAAAATAATAGTGATTATGATCATCTGGTATGCAGTTTGATTTTATGACTAAATAAATTTACTTTTATACCATATTTAACCATTACTTTAACCATATTTTTCAATAATTAATAATATTTTTATTAATTATTGATATATATAATTTTTATAATAGCTTTATATTGTCAATCTGTCACTGAAACAATTTGCTTGTGATAATTGCTATTTTTTATTAATTAATTAATAAAATTATTTGAATGTATTATAAGTTGTTACTTTTTAGATATATTTATTCTCTCGATGATGATATAGATCAGGGGTGGCCAAAACGTGGCGCATGCGCCAAACATGGCGCATTAGACGATTACAAGTGGCGCTTCAGTTAGATCTGAGCAAAATTGCCAGATTTGGCTTTTTTGCAATTAAAAATATTATATAGAAAAATAAATTTTTTACAGTCTGTCTTGGCGAGTTCATTTGTTGCACAATTCGTTACAGTCTATTTTGAAGATAAAATGAGTGTTCTCCACATAGTAAATTACAATGTATGCATGTATTGTGAGTCTTGCGATCTTTATTTCCGATCAGTTTACAGGCGTGTAAATGGTTGAAAACATTTATTGTGATTAAAGTTATTCCAAGCTCATCTCGTTCTCGGTACCAATAATTGTGGTGCGTAGTAATCTTCACCAAACAAGACTCTGGCAGCTATAGCACCATCACCAAGCAATCACCCTCTCGTACAGTAGATCATTGCTGACTATTGTAAATTGGTGCTTCAATAAACTGTCAGCAGTTGAATTAATTAATTTATTAATTAATTTAACTGCGTGATTAAGTTATTCCCTTTTCTCCCCTAAGCGAAGCAGATTTATTCTTATCTCTATTTATCAACCCCTAACATTGAACGTAAGACTGTATAAAGTGTCCGATTTATATGGCGCATCTGAACTCGTCTGTCAGAAAATTGGCGCATTGTATGCAAAAGGTTGGCCACCCCTGATATAGATTCTTATAAACTCCTCTTCATTAACAACATAATTCATTAGATAATACTTATATTGAATAATATTACTTATTAAATTATACATAAGATTATATTAAAATGATGTTTTTAAAAAATTACTTATATAATTCAAATTAATCATTTAAATACATATTAAATCCATTATATTAAATAATTCTTAAAAAATTCTGCATCTGCAAAAGTATAGGAACTCTATTGGTAATTCAATAATCCAAAACATAGAATTTAATTATATTTATTTTGGTTGATTACATACATGTAATGGATTTCATTTCCTTTACTGTTGAGATCATCAACTATATATTAAATAATTCTTGAAAATTTCATAATCTTGCATCTACAATGTATAGGAATTCTATCAATAATTGAATTATACATGTATGTAATCAACCAAAATAATTCCATTACTGATAGAATTCCTATAAATCAATGATCCCACAATAAAGGAAATTAAATCCATTAATTTAATTACTTATTAAATTTAATTGATTTATTAAATTTTATTATTAGATGACTTTTATATCAAATTCATTATGTTAAAATTATTTTTAATTAAATTACAGTATACATTATAAGAGTAAAGCTTGATACACTGAATGGTTTAAGAAACAAGTTAGTACTGATAAGTTAGTTTGATTAAACTAACTTATCAATACTATACTAAATATATTCATGACAGTAAGATAAATACGGTATAATCCAGTGTTCCCAATTAGTTTTTCCTGCGTACGACTTCAAGAAAGAGCTCAAACTCACGTACCCCTTATAGCAGAAATTCATATTAATCCATACTAATATTATAAATTCGAAGGTAATTCTGCCTGTCTGTCTGTTACCTTTTCATGTCTAAACTGCTAAACAGGTTTTAATAAAATTTGGCACAGAGATAGCTTACATGTTGAAGATGGACATAGGCTACATTTTACTGCGAGAAAATATTTTACTACTACGAGAAAATTTGATATAATGCGGGCAAAGGTGTGGGTAGACAGCTAGTGATAAATAGAATAAGTTTTTTTACATTTATTACCTTTAAAATACAATTCTAATAATAATGAAAATAACATAAAGTTATTTAATTTTAATGTGACAAATGTGCACAATTTTCTTTGCACAACTTTGTAAAATCTGGTTGCTTTTTGGTCAGCTTCAGTCTCAAGTCATCTTCGAGTTGAAGTCAGTGACAATGTTTAGTTTTCATGTTTGTCATGGCTGAAAATCTGCTCTCGCAGAAGTATGTTGTGCAAATGGTAGTAAATATTTTATTGTCACTTCGCTGACATGATAATAATGTTAATTGTACAATTTTTGTTTCTTGTGTAAGAATTTCATTTAGGTATTGTCACAAATGCATTTTTTGATGAAATTTCAAGAATATTTTTAGTTATAAATAAACGAATTTGTGCATTTGACATCATGTTGTAAATTGCCGAATTTTTGATGGTCCACCCATTATTTTTTTGATTGTTTCATCTCATGCATTTAAATTTTAAATCAACCAATTTTAGATTGCTGCACATACCCCTGGGGGTACGCGTACCACTAATTGGGAACCATGGGTATAATCTAATGAATTGATTTTAAAGTTTCAAAATAATTCTTTACTATGCTTTAATAGTTTAAAGATCCAAACATTATCTAGACTAGGGGTGGTGAACCTATGGCATGTGTGTCCAAAATGGCATGTAAGGAGAAATCATCTGACACAATGTATCATACAATTTTGATTCATCTATCTTTTTCAATCATCCTTTCAGTTTATCACCTGGTTATCCTTTTTTTCAGCCAGCCTTTTTACATTTATTCTAATTAAAGCATATTTAATTTCTTTAAACGTCATTATTCAAAGTCTAAAATTTTGGTATGCATAAAAATCTTCAAAGCTAATATGCTTACTATATGGCATGTAGGCTCAAAAAGGTTTGCCATCAAAGGTCTAGACAATGAGTTCCCAAACCCTCAAGGGATCAATAAATAACTAGAGTTTGTTCAGAAGTTAGTGGATGAAATCACTTTTTAATTTAATATAATAAAAATTAAAACAATGATAATTTATCTTTATCTTTTAGTAAAGCAAAATATACAATTTTAAATTATGATTTATAATTAATAAAAATTTATCATCAATTCTTGTTTAATATTTTCTATTTTTAATTTATTCTTATTTTGTATCAGCATAAAAAAGAGTTGGTGAATCAAATCTAATTTTGGAAACAGATTAACAAGTATAAATGGTTAAGAACCTCTAATTTAGACTATCCATATCTGCCCAGTGTAGATCTGGGTACAAATTAAATATATAACCTATTTAGAAACAGACCGAAAGTATTATCAAAGTCTAGTATAGTACCAAATAATCTGGTTTCACAATCAAAAATTCCACTTCAATCTACTATATTGTATTGAATTATGTTATTAAAGATGAAAAAAACTATCTGTTATCTAAATAGAACTTGCAATCAATCACTTTACTTAGAAACAAAGGAAGGAAGGAATAACAGAAATGTAAATACATAATTTCTAAATAATTGAATATATCATGTAAAACACTTGAGAAAGACATTGGGACAGAAAACTAATATATTTCATCAAAAACCCAGAATATTGGCTAACAGAAAGTAAAGATCATGCAAAACACACTACACATTGACAGTCTACAGATATTACAGTACAATGCATCTTATTTTAAGAACGTACATTCTTTTTTTATTCCCCAGTTTGAATATTTTAAAATAATGCATTGTGAAATGACACTAGTAGCACAGTCTGAAGCAATCATATTGCTCCCTTTTTTTAGAAAAAAATGTCCAAAGATTATAGAATTCTAAGTGATTATTTTTTAAATTTCAAAAATATGATTAAGAAATTACTTAAGGTAGAAAAATAACCTAATAATGGCAAAATCTTTTAATAGATTTTACTAGTTTTTTAATAATTTATTTTTATATATTTCTATATCTATATATATAAAAATAAATGTATGTCTGTCTGTTGTATGTCTTTCATGCATTACCACACCGTTTATCCGATTGCCGTGAAACTTTGGGAAGTTGTTTAATATACTCCGGTGAAGGTTTGTGGCATAGTACGATTGCCATAAAACTTCGAAAAGTTTTTTAATACACGCGAAGGTTTTTGGCATAGTACATTTATCCTACGATAGATGGCGCGCGTTTACACGATCATTCGAGCACAGTGTGTTCGATCGATTTCAAATTGTGAAGACCATTTCCCCCTTAAAAAATATTTCTATATATGCATTTGTGAACTGTTATTTACGATATTTTTATAATAATTTTTTTTAATCACTTTGATTGTTGCTGCTTCCCTCGTGTTACATAATTTTTTTTTAACCGAAAGCAGCACAACATACTGTCCAACAGGTTTTGTCGACACAGAAGATTCGGATCATTCAGTCAATCTGGGACAATGGCGTGATGAGCAAAAACACTTACATAAATGTGGTTGGCAAAAATCTAACACATATAGTTGTGACGCAAAAGTGTTACGTGACAAACTTGCACAATATTTATGTACTGAAGGTGCCGTAGAATGGCAAGATAGCTGTGTTTATCGAGGCCTTGGTTAAATTTGTATAATGTAAAAATATTTGTAAAAAATTTTGTTTTGTATATATGAAAGTAATGGTTTATAAACATGATTTATTTTAAAAGTATATGCTAAATGATTTACTTATTGTGTTGTTTATGTATTTCTTTTTTCAAACATAAAAAT
>NW_019385319.1:239426-296490 GCF_000671375.1 Centruroides sculpturatus | reverse complement strand
GGGTACGTTCGTTAAGTCGAACGAGTTAAACGCGTTAGTAACGAATCGTTCGAAAAGTAGTAGTCTCGCTCAGTGCGCATGCTCTGCGGTGATGACGTTTCGAACGAAACTCTAACGAAGTTCACGAAGGAAAGAGTTGGTTTACTTCGTTAAGAAAATGGCGCCCGACGATATCGATGTTTCTAAATCTACTCGAGTGTTTAAATTGTGAATTAAAAGATGAAATGATTGGAGTAACTGTCCACCCGAAGCAATCTAAGAAAAATATTTCGGATAAGGCTGTATTAGCAACATTTGTATCTTCGATTTTAGAAACAGCCATTTAGTTCTAAACGAATCGTTCGAAAAGTCTAACGAAATAAGAATAACGATGACGTCATTCTCGTTTTACTCGTTCGACTTTACGAACGTACCCTGTATGTGGCCAGCTCACGCGTCGGAAAAACTTTATTTGTGTACGAACCAGACGGAAAAACAATTAATATTGTGTATCCACAAGCACTCCAATAAATAAATAGAATTGAAACGACACTTTGAAATGTTTTCCCCATGAAAATGAATAATAATAAGTTTCAATAAAAATGATAAAATGTAAATTGAATTTTATTATAACGAGTTTGCTTGAATTTCGTTTCTTCTGAGATCGCAGCAATGCGCGACGGGTAAGCTAGTAAATTTATAAAGAATAATCTAAAGTAAAAAAGATCTTTCCAAGATTTGATTAATTTGGCATTCAAAATTTATACATATAACAGCCATGATCAAATCTACAATGATTACTAAATGTGACCTTTCGGGTCGGCACCTCTTTAGTGTCCTGTCAGGATTGACACCACCGAGTTTATCAGAACACAGAAGCCGAGATGGCAATTACTACGTCACACCGTCACGCGAGCGGTCCACTTACGGTCCGTAAGTGGACCGCTCGCGTGACGGTGTGACGTAAGTGACCGTAAATGACAGATTCGTAATATCAGCCGATCGAGAGACAGCATGTGGAAGAGATTCGAACTACACTTAACAAGGATTTAATTAAAAATAAATTGGATAAGATACAGAAGTTCTAACGTTGTTCGCGGAGAGAGAGTTCACATAACGAGCGCGAGATGCATAAATACCTGGTGATCTCCCAATGGAGCTCTCACTGGGTGATAATTCCGATGGCGATTAGTTCCACTATAATATTCACTAGCACAATGATGGCACAAGTTATCCAAAATGGGCACTGTTCGACGAAATTCCTGGAGTAATCGGTGAGGGTTTCCTTTGACGGAGGAACAGACGATGACGGCCGACTTTTTTCGGCCATCTCTGGCGATATTCACGGACGATATCGGCTGTCCACAGGTTAAAAGATCGCGAGAAAGCGTCGTGTTGCCTTCGAGAAAATGTAACGGGAGACTTTCTCAGGTAGCTACGAACAACAATTGTTACGTAACTCGAACAATATTAATATTAAAGTCTAGTTCGAATATAGGAATTTCTGCTACCTCATATCAATATCCCATGCTGGTTTATTTTTAATTCAAATTATTTAATATTTGAGTCCAACCGAGAGCCTCATAAAATCAAGCTTTAGATATTTGGTAATTCAAAACTTATTTGATATATTAACCATTTATTATATCAATAATAACTGTCAAAATCATCAGAAAAAGTTTACTGTAAACTTTATTTAGTTTGTTTTTATAGTGGTTTGGCAACAAAGTAATGACCTGAAATTTGGGTTAAACTAAAGAACATCAACTAACAGATCATAAAAAAAAAAAAAAAAAAAACTTAAAACAGTTAATCAAGTTTCGATGAAAGAAATAACTAAGCCATTTTAATATTTTACATTTTGTTGGTTCTCTTTGTTTTGTTGCTTAATATGAGAATGCTTTTATTTGCATCTTTAAATTATCATAAATTTTCAAAAGTTTTAAACAAACAAAAATATAATAAATCTAATAGAAAAAACAGCTACTCAGTAGCGTAACTAGGGTTTGTGCTGTTCAGGGCTGTTCTTGGCAGAGGAAAAAAATCCCTCTGCTATATATAACAGCTGGGAAAGTAAAAAGACATATAGCAATAGAATTGGATTAGAATTTGACTGAAGTGGATTAACAGGTAGGGGGTGTTTTGGAGCTGAAATGACATTCTGGAATTTCTTTTCCAAAGATGGTATGAGTTCTGGAACTTATACAGTATTTTATTTGAAGATTCCTGTACTTATTTATTTTTGGTAATTTCTAGCATACTTTTTTTCTTGCAACATACTTCTGTGTGTTCTAGAAACATGTTGCTAGGCTATAGGAAACACAAATCGTCTTTACGTATGTAAAAAAAAATCCTTCAATACTCCTAAATGAGCCCTTTCATTACAAATTCAAAAGCCAGTAGAGAAAATTAATGTACAAAATACTATATCAAGCCTTTAGTAATTTTTCAAGGGCTTGATATAGTATTACATAATTTGAAGCATATAAACGAATAAAAGCACTGAAGCATATTTTTCACAACCATTACAAATGGCTGACACTTTACAAGTGATAAAAATGATCCAAAAAATTGCTCTTTCAACATTTGAACTAACAATATTGTTGATTTCCTAGTTAGAATGAATGAAGATGTTCATCTGTAATAAGTTTTTTAAATTTTAATAACAATTTAAATACATTGCAATGTTGAGTAAAGTTATGTACTGTACAGTACAGTACTTGTATCATATTAGCATTATTAATTTATCCAAAATAAAATTCTGCAGAGTTGCATTTCCTTCTTTGGAGATTAAGTTTTTTGGTTTTTCTAAAAAAATCCCTAAATTCCTTTTCAGGTAAAAACACCTTATACCACACTTCAACCTGACAATCTCTAGGAAATAGCAAGCACTCTGATACTTTCTTTTAATAGCAAATCACCACTATTAATGGGAAAAAGGTAATGCAACAGATGGGAAGTCTGCTAAGGAAGAATGCCTCTCAGGACTATGAAACTGGCCCTTATTCAATTGTTAGACACACAAAAAAAAACTTGGAAAATTCCATACAGCCATACAATTACAAAATACAATACAAATTCCATACAAATTCTTGCAAAAAAAATAAAATTTTTAAGGACAATTTTTATTTGTCTCACTACAATCCCAATAAAAAATTTTTCTCTTTATTGTGGTATATCAAAAGTGCTGCCTAGACCAGGGATGGCCAACAGTTTTTGCCCCCCAAGCCAAATTGGAAAGAAAACTTTTTCCACGGGCCAAACTAGAGGCTGCCCTAGGAAGATTTTGAGGTGGTGTGAGATCTCATTGTGGTGTCACCCTGTAGAGACTAAACTGTAGATAGAGATTACAGACACATTTTTCACATTATCATGCTTTATTAACATTCTATGCTGTACTTATGAGATTTGTAATGGAGGGTTAACTCTAAACGCACGAGTTGTTGATCTTTTTTTTTCTTATAGGCGTCAGAATTTTTCATCAAACTATTCAGACTTCAGTAGCTAATATTGAAACATTAATTGTGAGCCACATAAATTCATTAGACGGGCCAAATCCGGCCCGCAAGCCGTATGTTGGCCATGCCTGGCCTAGGCCAAACTGTCCTGCTTTAGCTATTCTATTGCAGCAATTTTTAATTTTAAAAATATATTTTCTATTGTAGAAGAATGAATAAAATTGAACTTGAATGGAAATAATAAAATTAAAGTTTTTAAAAAAATTTAGTTAAGTTTAACTAACTATATCATTGTTTTTTACTTTTTTATTAGTATTTAATATTGTTAACAAATTTAATAAAATATGATATATAAAATATTATGCATAGTACTTATTAAAAAAAAATACATAAACATTAAATTATCTTTAAAATATTTTAAAGATTATTTAGATAATGATAAAAATGTAGATCATTCTATATTAATCTAAAAACGAAATCTTTTATTTTTTTATTACGTGAAGTTTTCTAATTTTTATATAATGCAATTCAGTCTATGCTGCTAAATAGGCAACTGTCTATTAGGAATAAATTAAATTAAATAGGAAAACCATAGGGAAAAAATATTCCAATAAAATTGCCTTTCATATCTTCTCATTTCTGTACTTAATTTACTTTTTCCAACATGCAAATATTGGATCAGTTGAGAATTAAATTGAACTCTATAATTATGATTGAAAAAAAAGAAAAAAAAAAAAGAGTATACATATGGCCTATATTTTTTCATATACAAAGTATACATAATATCAAATGTGAAAGCAATAGCTCAAGTTCCATAGATCAAAATTCTATAATATGTTTCCATTAAAAACAAAAATTTTTAACAGTCACATTGTAATTCAACAGTTGTTTCAACACAGTTAACTTGAAATATTTGGAATTACAATGTATCACAAATGAAATATTCTTACAATTCAAATATTCATTCCACATACAACAATGTTGATAATTTTCAAATTAAATATATAGATATTATGTAATTCAGACTAACAGTACATAATATCCATAACTTTAGACAGGTTACGGCCCAACAAATCCGTCATTATCACTCGATTATTAATTCAAGATTTTTTACTACATTGTTGATATGTTTCTTGTTTGTTTTGAATTGTATTATTAATCATTGTTTATTTAATATACAGTGTATATGTATATTATATATGTAGTATGCATATGTGTATTATATATATAGATTTTAATCATTCAAAAATATTTTAATAAAATATAACACAGTATTAAATTATAAAACTGTGCCAAAAAAGGAATTTAAATACCTTGAGAGTCTCCACCACTTGTAAACACCCCAATAGTTCTTGACTTTTGACCTGAACGTATAATACATCCTTCTAAACTCATAGGAACATCCAAAGAAGATTCTCTTTCCGACGAGAAAAATCTTCCGTAACTAGAGAAAGTCGACATGATTCTTTTATTCAACGAAATATCCTTAAATTATCTAAATTACAGAAATTATTGTCATTGCTTTAAAGTAACCGGTCGTCTGCAATGATGACCTTGGTTTAACCTCAAGTCGTCGAACAGCGCCATCTATTGATGTAATATACTTTATTATTATTATTTTTTCTGGTTAGGGTTTATATGGAGATTTTAACTCTTGAGCTATATTCTCCGACGAGATGCCGCCTGGTGGTTTGATGTAATATTCCAATTTTTTTATTAATTTACGGAAAAAAGAAATGTTCTTTTAATAATACTGTATACGATATGTAATATCCTTTACAAAATATATTTATATTTATCGATAAACGTCGTCTTTTGTGTTAAATATATTAAAGTCATAGTATTGTTTCATTCAATAGCCATGTGTCAGTTATCCGTATCAGCTATTCAATGATGTTTATTGTAAAATAAAAATCTAAAACTGTTCATAATTAAACGATTTGAAAGCGGAAAAAACACGAATTAACGCTCGAGGAAGTTTAAAATTAAATTTTAATTGTTATATTCACGCTTGGTTTGTTTTGTATAGTAATTCTAATTTATATTCAATTCTTTTATTTTCAAACTTTCAAATAAATTGCTGACCGTATATTCCATTACGACCAGAAAAAACAAACTAAAACTTTAAATACAATGGAATTTATATTAAGAGAAACGATTTAATACATTTTGAATTTTAATTACATACGAATATACAGTAACTTTTAATTACACACGTAATAAACGTTATAGAGCTGTATGTTTCGCGGCATCTTTAAAGCGACGAACATCTTAGCCTAATAATAACATTTACCGTATAATTCTTTTGAAAATAAATGCGATATTCTGAGACTTAAGATTATACATAAGAGAAGCTAAAGAATAGGCGTTACAGTTAACATTTCTAATAAACAATGCAAAATGGTACCTTTGTAAGTTTGCCGACGTTAAGGGGGGGTACAGTTTATCTCGCGTCAGAATGAGCCTAAGGGAAACCGCGTATGTGGGCGATAGCGAAGGAGGCAAATGAAGAATAAGTGTTTTACAAGAGAAAACCCTTTATTTATTCGAATTCATGCTTACATCGATATTGGACAATTCCAAAATCTCGGTGTTCCTATGAATCGGTGAGAGTTCGGGTGATCTGTCGTAGTCCGGGCGAACGAAAAGGATCGCTGGACGATGAAGATGTTCGGTGTTAAGCTGCGCCATCCTAGATGATCGGCGGTAGCACAACACAATAAATAAAGCACAACTGTAGGCTTAATCCAGAGGAGACTCTCTTTCGACCTTGAAGATCCGATTTTTATAGTTTTTCCCCCACTATTCGCATTTCGGATTGGTCCCTCGTCCCATTCCTCGCTTCCCGATTGGTCTCTCCTTTGTCTCCAGGTGCAAGACGAAACCTTTTCGGGTCGCGGAAAGATCCGATTCGAGGTATCCATCTGATACCTCTTTGTCGACTCTGCTGGATGACTGTTTATTAAACAATAACACCTGTGCTCATAACTCAGCCCGTTGTTTACCATTTTTTGACGTCTAAGAATTTAACGATCATTTTCATCTATCAAAAATTCTCCTTTTTTTGTTCGAAAAGGTTTATCCCGGCCAACATTTTATAGACTCGCGAGTCAAAGATCTACCTGTTTATGAGCGCTCGTGTTAGAGCTTGTCTTCCGCTAAGACCTTGACAGATAGTTTGACACATACTCGAACAGTTCCGAGTCTCGTTGTTTACATCTTGTGTCGCGCAAGAATTTCACGGTTTACTCGAGTTCGAAAGTCGTCTGGGATCCCAAAGTGCTCTCCGCCTTTTAAAAATGCTGCTCGGTTTAGCAATTTAGCAGCATTTTAGCTGACATCTCTGGAAGCTGTCAGTCCATGCTTTCGTCTTTCGAGAAGTGACTACAACATTGTCTGTTTTGTTTTTCTTTCATATGTGACTGACAGTGCCGTAACTAGCCATTCCTGTGCCCTGTGCAAGAACTTGCATTTAGGCCCCTTAATTAATTAGGTTTGGGAAAATAATAAAACAAACACGTGCATTTTGGGACCCTCTTCCAAATGGGTCCTGTGCGGGTGCACCTGTTGCACCTGCCTAGTTACGGCACTGGTGACTGATCTCGCGTTACATCGAAATGTGGAACTATTTTTCTTTCACACATCATTTGAACGACATACTGAATTGACTGATTGACATTTTCGCGTAACATCTCTTGACTCTTGTCAAGGTACGGATTTCTTTGATATTACAAATTTTTCTCATTTTGAGACCAAGCAATCCATATTAATCCTTAAAGTTGCATTTTTCCTTCTAAAATCCAAAAAGGGGTTAAAGTTTGCTCCGTTTGTTCGATCAGTCTGTCAATCAGAAAATATTTTTCTTTACTGCTTCCAAAACACGTGGACGTGTTGACTTCATGTCGGATGGTCACCTGTCTTTCATAAGGTGTTTGTCTTCTTATCTTCCTGAGATTCGGGTCTCCAACGGAACCTATTGGAGTACTTTGGAGCAATTGTTCTCCGTTTTGTATAGGACTGGAAAATGGAAGGATGTCTGCATGGACGGAGGGCGTCTGCCAGCTCGACTTCCTCTGCAGGCATTGCTTCTTCCGGTTGTCCGTCTTGTGAACGTGCGACAGTTTCTGCTATGCAGATTACCGCAAATCAAGATCACATAGTTCTGAGATGACACATCTCTCGATTCTGGTAAGGTTCACGTTGTGAGATTGTTTTTCTGATGGCAACTTCGACATTACTTCCGAATATCGTCATGTTCCATTGCCAGTTCGTTTCACTGTTGCTTTTCCTTGTGACAGACTTGATTGTCTCGCGCGTTTGAAATAGGAGGGACAAATTTTCCTCACATTTAGACTATATGAATCGGTCAATCAATGACACATTTTCCCGATCATGTTTTTCTCGCGACAATTTTTGATTTGATCAGCACGTGTGTGAACACAAATTTCAATTTCATTTTCCTCCGGACGAAACATGTTTATCACCAATAAAGGCACATTTGCCGAAGCTTTCTCGCGATACATATGATTACCACAAACGAGTGAATAAATTGTTACAGATTTTCTCATTGTTATTTACCTAAAAGGAAGATCACATTACTACCATTTCCGAATTCGCGACAATTAATTTGAAAGCGTACGCGTATTTACAATTGACTTCTTTCCATCTGGAAGATGACTACCTCTCTTTCACGAGAAAGAGAAGCTATCATAGGAGCGAACGGTAGCAGTCGCGGGGGTTCCTCCTTCTGCTGAGAAGTCCCGGGAACATCCGCGTCTCGCACCGTCGTCACCTTCGACTGAATATTTCCCGAAGATTTGGGAAGTACCCAGGGATATTCGCTCACAGGTCCTTGACTCCGGAGAGCGTATCGGTGTGAGGTTTGAGGAGAGGTCACGGGTCGCTCGATCTCTGTTCTTTCCGCGGTATCTTTTGGATCGGGTGAATTTTGTTGGAATGCTTCTAAAATGATATGGTCCCAGGAGTCAACGCATTCTACCTGTGGTTGTTCTGCCGTTAGAGGAGGAGTATCTTTAGTCTGCTGCGTCAGCATCCTCTCTGCCTTCATCAGGCGTTACGAATTCCATCCTTGCGATTGCCAGTTTCATCCGATTTGCGTGTGTGTGTAATCGTTTCCCGGAATGAACATGAATTACAAAATCCACGGGACTCGTTCCTGCAACTATTCTATAGGGACCGTGCCATCGCGGGGCCAATTTTCGTTTTAATCCTGTGGGGATAGCCACTTCATTGACGAAGACTCTATCGCCTATCGAAAATTTGTATGGCTTGTGCTTACGTTGATGATAAATATTCCTGTCGTTCGTAGCTTTTTCCGCATGTTCCTGAGCTATCTTGTGGGCTGAGGCCAACCTCGCTCTTAGTTCGCTCGCATAATTTTCGCTTATGTCATATCGGGGTCTATTCGGTTCGGTAACGATATCAAAGGGATAACACAGCATCTATCGCAGTGTTTGATGCATCGGTTGCCAATATAAAGGGGCTATCGAAGTCTGGTGAGCGTAGTAATGGGGCTGATATTAATGTTTCCTTTAACCTCTCAAATATCTCTTAAAACCTTATTACACACAAAATTTAAAAAAAATGACGATGCCAATAAAAGTCAATGGAATAACTAATCAAACTTTACGAGGTAAATGTTTTAAATGAAGATGAACTAACGAAGTTCTTTAGTCAGTATATCTTAAGTGATTTTGTCAAGTTAATGATAAAGTTACTTATTATGATCAAGATCCAAAGTTTGGTTTTGACACACCCTGAATCTTGATTTTTTAGAGTGCAGTCTATAAAGTACTATTAATAAAAATATATATTTGATCTTGGCATTAGAAAAAACAAAATGTAACATCTGTGTTGTCTTGGAGCATCCAATAACAATATGATTAGACAAGAATTAATCTTTTAATGTGTTATTACATCTAACCTTTTGTTTTTCTTTTGCATTTAAAAAATATAATCTATTAGTCAGGACATTGTTCTAACTGTACCTAAATTTGGGTATGATTCAACTGTATTTTATATGGGATTTTTGACGACTTTTTAATCTATATTGCGTAAATAATGCCACTAGCAATATTGGAATATATAGAGGAAATTTATATGAATAGAAGTTGCACTTTGAGATATGAGCTACAATCCCACCCCCCCAAAAAAATTAGACATATTACTCTTTTAAAACAAAGCATTATAAAATTACACTCTTCATAATTTGCTATTTTAGTGTTATCATCACTATTAAATTCTTTTATTTTTTAATTAGAGATTTTTCACACACATAATTGATTTGTTTCCACTAATTCAGGGGTCACCAAACTACAGCCCGTGGGCCAGATCCAGCCTGCAAGGTCAGTTCATTCAGCCTGCCAATGCACTGTGCCACAAAGGAGCTAAAATATAATTATTTATATGGAAATATCATAGATTGTAGATGAACTTATTATGTAAAGAAAATTAAAAACTTACTTTAATTTTCTCTAAGTAAAAATGCCAAAATTGGTCCAATCTGATTTTTGCATTTGACAGTAACAATTTTTAGTAAAATCAGTGAAATGAAAACTTTGGTGACTTTTTGTGACTTTGCAATGAAGTTTCTAATAAAAGTGATTAAGAGTTTGCTGCAGTCATTGTGTTTGTGTATTGGTAATTAAATATGTTGGTTTTCTTTATTTTTTGTGTATTCAGTATACATATTATTATTTAATAATTATTTTCTCAGTTATCTGCCCACTGTAAAAAAATTTGATGACTCCTGGTACTAATTAAATCTCATTAAAAAAGAAAAATATTTATATTATCATCAAAGTGACTAAAGAAAATTCAAGACAGTTTAGTTAAAAATAATCACACATGATATTTGTCTTTATGTTGTTATCCTAGAAAACAAGAAAATAAAGATAAGCATGTGTAACACACACCCTTATTACCATAAAAACTAGCATACCAAGGAATAGTTGCCAGAATTGAACAAAACTGTATAGTACACAGTGAGTAACAGTGATATAAGTAAGTGATTACAAAATGAAAGTAAAAGGATCATTTATTGCAGGAAAAACTACAAATAAAAGGAGATTCTAAAACTCTGTTGGGGACCACCTCCAGTGTGAATACACAATGTGATACAGACGGGCATGGAACATACAGGTATGGTATCTTGCAGTATCTCAGTCCACAGTTGCTGCAAACAGTCCTATAGTTCAGCCAAACTCCTAGGCTGTCCAACTTGGCATCCCAGACATGTTCAATCAGTGACAAATCAGGGGACCAGGCAGGTCAGGAAGTGTGGCAATGTTATGGAAGCAGTCCTGTGAAACTTTTGCTGTGTGTGAACGAGCATTGTTCTATTAGAAAATGGCTCTTGGGAGCACTGCCATGAGAGGTAACACATGTGGCTGCAGGATGTCACTAACTGGGTTATCATGGTCCCTTCGATCGCTACTAGAGGTGACCAGCTGTTGTATGTGATGGCACCCCAGCTGTGCGGACAGTGTGCCACTCCAAAGCATGGACAGAATTGAGATTTACCACAGGACCTTGAAATATAAACAGCCATCATCAGTACCCAAACGGAATCTGAATTTGTTGCTGTAGACAACCTGGTTCCATTCCATTGCAGTCCAATCCTGTTGGGAGTGACTTCAATCCAAACGGAGACAATGGTGGGTGGTTGTCAATGGTAACACATGTAATGGTTGCTGTGAAACAAAATGTCCTCAAAATGGCACAAACAGACACAAGGTCCTGTAATGATGGTGCCACCTGTCTGGATGGCGAGCAATGATATGGTTGGTTGTGTATGTGCTTGTCAGAGTACCAGGTGTCCTCTTGGCTAGTGGTCTGCCGAACATTCTGAGCCTGGGCACTGTGTGTGAGCTCTCTCTCATCCACTGGTTCCAATACCACCTTGCAGTGTACTCAGAATGACATATAGGCGTGGATTATTTGGTAAGATGACCATCCAGTTTCTCTCAACCCAATGATCCTTTCTCTCTCAAACTCGTTTAGTTTTCATATGGTTTTTGATTGCATAATAATCTTTAGTGATACAGCATCCCTCTGCAACAGGTAAAACTATAAACAGATGCCTTTGCATGCTTTTTTTATAGACCAAGGGGGATGCAGTTTAATGCTATCTGCTGGCATTATGCAAGGAGCCATCAAGATATAACTCTAATCATTTTTGTATCTGCTTGAGACTTATCTGAATGTCAAGTTTCACAGCAATATGACAACTCCTTGGTGCACTAAGTTTTTGGCAATGGGTGTATATTTCATTCTAATTATAATACAAACATCCACAAGATTATAAAGTTACAAAGAAGAAAATGCAAGTGTGATATAAATGATTAATTCTTGTGTGTGTAATCTTATTGATAGGCCTATTATTGAGTGGAACAACATAGATTTAGTAAGTGATGAAAAAACATTTGTTTAAAAAACAAACCCAACAATAATAATAATATACAAAATAAATAAAAAAAATGGATTTTTAAATTTTGTACTTTATTTAGAACTGATTCATTTTAGAATTGATGTTTTACTAAATAGAATTCTAATCATCAATCTTTAAACTACATGAAGGACTTCAACAAAGCAGTTAGAAGTTTATTGTTCATTTTTATTTTAGAATGTTTATTTTTTGTAATTTTTAAATAAGATAAACATGCCATTTTTTTCAATTTTGCTTTCAAACAATTTTGTTTAAATGATATGGCAATCTATTTTCACTCATGATTACAGCTGGGAATATGGTTTTCTCAATATGATAAACATCAGAAATATTTCAATTTTTTGAGTTTTAATTATTTAGCTAAAACTTGTAAATTGATTGATTAAATGAGACAAACAACTGGACATCCACTGTACATCATTTAAAAGAAATAATTTTGTTAACACGCATTTCAAGCTGGAATAATTTTAATATTTAAACTGAACATAAAAATATATCATTACCAAATAAGATTTTAAATGTTATTAAAAAAAGCAGACAAGTCTATATTTTGGAAACTTATTTTCAAACAATCTTGCATACTTCAAGGAGATTATACATCATGAATAATGGATGTGTTAATTGTACATAAATATAATGTTCTGTAATGACTACACCATTCACAACATTAAATCTAGGAGGTTGGTAAAACTGCACTTTTTTGACAATGAATTACTGTACAATCTTAGCGCACAAATTTTTACACAGCTTTTTGAATGCCTTAAAATTTTAGCATATATATGTTTTGTATTTATAATTCTATATTATTACAGAAAACAGAAGAAATATTTCAAGCATTAATAGAATGATTGGCTAGGAAGCCCATAACTAAATCAGAAAATGTAAAGTATAAAAGGAGAATTATTGGGGAATAATGCACAGCTTCAAATGGGTTTTTTCTTGGATTGTTTTCTAGGAAATATCTGTTAAATATAAAAGTTTATAAGAATCTTACATATCAGTATTAAAATTTAAAATCATGAAAGAAATCTGTATATTAAAAAAACAGTAATAAAATTAAGCAAAAAATATATTTGAAATTTTCTTAATTGAATAATTTCACCATTGATACATTCAAATTATTTGTAATTATATGCTTAACTATATTTATATAAAATAATTATTTATTAAATTCATTTCACATATTTTATTAACAAAATTTTTCAGTTTGTTTATTGAAGCAAAGCGGCTATTAATGATAAACAGAACAGTTTTTATAACTTAGGGCTTAGGCAGTAGTAGTATGGCAAAGTAATAGCAAGGCAATATTTTGTAATTTTAAGGACTACTATTATACATTTAGTAGTCCTTCAAAGAAATTTGAAAATGTTTGTACAAAAATTCTTGGAATTAATAATGAGAAAGTTTAAAATGGCTAATTTAATCATTAAAATGAAATTTAAATAAAAATTAATTTCATGTATTGATTGAAAATGAAGTTTCTTAAAACTGATTTAATCAAATGTCTTGGAATCTTCAAATTAAAGCCACACCTTGGCTGTTAGTAAGCACAAAAAGCAAATATTATATATCAAATTACAACCCCTTGGCACTAGTGAGGTTGCGGCTGAAGTTTTCAATGCAAAAACATGTACGTTGGATGTTCAGCACTGCCTTCATGTAAGCCTAGAAGTTTGACAATGGTATTTAGAACGTCGAGCATGATTCCACTGATGTTCCAAATGCCATTGTCAAACTTCTAGACTTACAGGAAGGCAGCGCTGAACATCCAAAGTACATGTTTTCGCGTTGAAAACTTCAGCCGTAACCTCGCTATAATTTTCCAATCAGTTCCAATATGACATAGCACAACAGCTATAAAGAACGAAATATGCTAGGAATAAGATGTTAAATTGCAGCCCAGCATTGTGACAATGTCACAATAAATACTTGCTTGTCTTAAAAGTAAATTTTATTCTTAGCATGTTTCTTTTCAATTTTGTTGTTTGTAGCTTAATACTGTGATATTCCAGATAAATGGAAAATTATGTGTAAGGGGTTTTATATTCAATTATGAATAATAAAGAGCAAAAAAATATGTAATGATCATGAAGATTTGTAGGACAGTAAACTTGATCATTATAAGTGAACATTTAAAAATAACAATGCAGCAATATTTTATGTATATAATTGAGTTCTTTGATTTTAATATTCACAAAACAGCATAAATAATTTGGATTTAAAAAATTATCATCATAATTAAAATTTTATTTTCAAAGTTGAAACATTCAAATTCACTGCAAAAATGTTTTTAAATACTGTAAATATATTGATATAAAACATAAACATTCATTGCTGAAAAACTAGCACATTGATGCAAATATTTCTGGCAACATATTCACACTTATTAACTTCCAAATAAAATTAATTTAATTATTCAATTTATAACTTTATATACTGTATAGTTATATACAATATTGGTTAAATTTTGCAATGCACAACCATTTTCTTTCAAAGAGTTGCACTATTATTACCATTTGCAATTTACATTAATTATATAAATTAATAAATAAATGAATAAATAGCTTTACTAAATACAAACTCAATCCATCTTAATGTTTTAAAGCACATTCTGTTTAAAATTCACACTCAAATGTATTCAGTTGTATTGCAGATTATACAAAGGCATTATTAGAACAGATGGCTAGGATATCTGTAACTAAATCAAATCAAAATTAATTTATGGTGTGCATTATCATGTTATTAATTTAAAATTTGTTATATTCTATTTGCTATATCCATTACCATATATATATATATATAAAATTGAAAATTCAAATTTCATATACAGGGTTTTAGAGAGATTATACAGTGTGAATACACGATGTGATACAGACGGGCATGGAACATACAGGTATGGTATCTTGCAGTATCTCAGTCCACAGTTGCTGCAAACAGTCCTATAGTTCAGCNTAAAAAAAATATATTTAGTAAATATTTTCATTACAATTAAATCAGGTTAAAATGTACTATGATTTTGAACTTTATATTTCATAAATATAAATATTTTAATTTTTAAAATATTAGAAAAAAATAATTTTACAATGTTCCATTCAAACATTGTAAACTTGCTACAAGCATGATTCAACAAATTATATATTACAGTGATACCCCAAACGCGATAGGTGGGACAGAGCAATAACAGCATAAGTCGAATTCGCGTAAGTCGGGGTATAATTTTGCAATTTGTGTAAAACCCAAATCGGATGTATGTAAGCTAATAAATGTTCTCGTTAATCTTATCTCATCTTTTGATTCGTTCATGGTTAGAAGAAATCACCACAGAGTCTCTCAAGTCTCTGTAGATATAAATAAACAACATATAATAAATTGTGGCTGTGTCGATTCCGCGCGACATGTCTGAACATGTATGCCGAACAATAGTGTGGGGGGATTGAGTAATTGAGAGTTGCTTGGCGCTCAAACAAAAGACGATTCGATGAGATTTGAAAATCACGTAACTCCAGATTCGTGTAAGTCAGGGTAGCGGAAGTCAAGGTATTACCGTATTATTTTTAAACTAACTTTAGGATAATTTGAAAACTATTTTCTTTTAAAAACAATGCTTTTTCTTTTGTTTTAAGGATGAATGCACACATGTAGTAAAGCAATGAAAGGCATCTTTGCTGTATGGCACACAAGTGGCAAATGGTAATCAGATTTCAGCACGTGTACAATATTGATCATAGCAAATGATACCAATACTATCCTGTTTACAAATTTTGTTTTGCACAGCTTACTTTCTTTAGCTAGGAGTTGAAGATTTGACCAAAAATTCTGATTACAGATATTTTCTTAGATTCAGAAAACTGGCATGCAAAATAACTTGTTCCTAGATTAAGGTCTTTCAATAAAGAATACTATTTTGAATAAAATTCATTTATTTTGCCCTTTGAATTAAATTATAAATGATTATTTGTGTTGAATTTTTGTAAATTTTAATAAAAAGAGGAGGGGGATAATAAAGTCAGTTATCAGCATTGAACTGTCATCAAAACTATGCAATTCTGTTTTCTCACATGAGTGGGAAATAAACTGGTATTGGTTGATAGAATGCATCTTGGTAGCTGCTGCTGCATAAGATACAACTCAACCAACTTTTGTGGCATGAGAAAAGCAGCATAGAATTGAGTTTTGCAGCAAAAAAATAATGTCAATTTGTCATTTTTCACTGCTAGACTGCATGTTATCCTCCTGTATAGTCTGAAATTTCATATTTAGCCAAAAATAAATAGCTAATCCTTTGCATACTAATGATAAATACATTTTAATGTTTTCAATATTCTAATCCATTACTGTGGTGTATATTTGAAAACAATATATAGTCAAATTAAGAGTAGATGCTGACTACAGTTTGACTATAAACCACTGCACTAATTCATCAACTCCAGTGATAACTGACAACTCAAACTCCATGTTGCCACAGATTATTATAAACTGGTCTCTACAGTACTTAGATTTTAAGATTCACAGAGGATTGTTTGTAATCACAAAATCACAGGATTAAAAATTAATAAAGACAAAACCAGATTCATGGAAATTTAGATTGGACTGTTGGAAAAAACAAAGTTGAGTTTGTTTACAATATAGTTAGAAAGGCTAATAGTTTCAAATTATTTAATATCATAATTACAGATAGTAAGTTAGATCTGTGTGACAATTATAAAATGCAGAAGTGAAAACAAGATACAGTGGGTGATCGGTTAACGAACATAATCCGTTCCCAGGCTTTGTTCGCTATCCGAATTGTTCGTTAACCGATTATCGATTTACCATAGGTTTNCGGTTATATAATATATTATCTATATCTATTCAATACATATATTTAAAGCAAAATGTTACATTACCTCCAACAGAAACTGAAACCAATGCATTACAAAGAAGTACTATAAATAGAGACTCAATTCTGATTGCCTGGATGCAATATAACCAAATCAATCAAATATACTGTACAACAAGTACTTTATCAAATTCTGTAATATTATGTTTCAGTTGATTTGATTTCAATTAAAAATAAAATAAAAGTTTAGTTTCAGTTTTGGTATAAAAGCCAGAGTTTCAATTACTGGCTACCTAGTATTAATAAATATTAAAATGGATAAAGGATGATGAAAACTACTATGCTCTCTATTTTTATTCAAATTACATCAACAAGGCAATAATTTACAAATTTCGGAGACAAATATTTCAGGAAATAAATACATAAATTTATAAAATTTGACCATTTATCTTTATTATATTTAGCCTACATAGTATTATACATATTGAGAGTTTTGATCAGATAATTGTAAAAAAAAATATTTTATAAAAAAATTGTTGAATCTACACTAGCATTTTCCAGCAAAATTCAGCACAAAAATAAGCCACATTAAAATCGATAAAGGTTTAAAGAAATTCTTATTAAAAATTTACTAATTTCACTTTGTATTTGATTTATATTTAAACATACCTTTAGTTCTTGAAGTTGTGAGAGGTAAAATTATTTCAGCCTGAGTGTTACATTTTGTATGAATCTAAAATCAACAAATTATTATTTATTGTGGCATTAAAAATTACAGCCCAGTATTGTGACAATCATATTTTTAATTTATTTTATTTAAAATGTATGCTCTCTACTTCAAATTAGTAGTGTTACACTGTACAGTACTTTTCCTTTAACAATAGAGTCATGCTGATCATCTATTAACTGCTTTCAGGGGAAATTTTGAATTGAAACAATGTGACTTCCAGTTTGCATCAGCAGTTTATATCAGGGTCTTCTGCCCCAAGGTTTCCATATCTGGTCTCTGATTTCATCTATCTAATTCTGTTTGAGATTAATTAATTAATTAACTTTAGTTCTTCGCCTGAGTTAACTCAGGCATGTTACATAAAACTCGGTCCTTTCGGTCCCCCCAAAAAATTTTTGTTTTTTTTTTTTTGAATTTTTGGAATATTTTTTAAGTCTCCAAATTTTTAAAAAAATTTTTACCTGCGCGAAAAAATGTTATTGCGATTTTAATCTACCTTTAATGATGCACGATTAACGCTTAATTGTTTTTTAATGAGATTTTTTTGTCAAATTTAATTCATCGTTCTAAAGTTGTAGTGCGCGGATTTTCCTTCGGTAAAGTATTTAAAGCTAGTTTCTGATGTCAAAAACCATCTCCAATAGTTTTTTTAATTTTTTTAATTAATAGATTTTATTATATATACATTTAATTAAGTCGGGGGGGTCGGAAATCACAATTAACAGATTAAAAAAGGAAGTTCAATTACAACAATAGTCAATATATCACATAGTCAGAATATTTGCAAGTAAAGAAAGAAAGTTATATACAGTCAAATCTTGGTTTTCGAACATAATCCATTCTTAAAAGTTGTTCAAAAACAAACAAATTTTTCCATAAACAATATAAAATGAATTAATTCATTCCTGACCCCCAAAACAAAGCCAATTTCTTTTTACCTTTTTAGTTATATTTCATGCACAAAAATGCCTACAAATGCATTATAATATTTTATATAACAGGGGTGGCCAACCTGCGGCTCGCGAGCCACATGCGGCTCTTTGAAGGATTATTTGTGGCTCTCGATAAATGTACCCGAGTTCCCTTTTCATTTTTGTGTTATTATATTTTAAAAAATTATTATTGTCTTTTAAATTACTAAAAACAAATATGAAAGACTAAGTGCAACGTTGTAACAAATTTCATTTCCGTCCAAGTTAAGAATGATATGACTCATCGAAAACTGCACGAACGAACATAAACAATGGCATAATCGTTCGTTATCGACCTACTCCAGACCAAATTTGAATTTGTAAACTGTCATTGCAACAGACAGTTGACATTGTGCTCTGGAGGAAACAATTTGTATCACTCTTGCTACGGATATAATTTGTAATCTGGAATTTTTTGCATACCTTTATTAATACGTATTTAATTGCGGCTCACGAAAATTTCAAATTTTGAAAAATGGCTCGAACTATCAAGGAGCTTGGCCACCCCGGTTATATAATATATTATCTATATCTATTCAATACATATATTTAAAGCAAAATGTTACATTACCTCCAACAGAAACTGAAACCAATGCATTACAAAGAAGTACTATAAATAGAGACTCAATTCTGATTGCCTGGATGCAATATAACCAAATCAATCAAATATACTGTACAACAAGTACTTTATCAAATTCTGTAATATTATGTTTCAGTTGATTTGATTTCAATTAAAAATAAAATAAAAGTTTAGTTTCAGTTTTGGTATAAAAGCCAGAGTTTCAATTACTGGCTACCTAGTATTAATAAATATTAAAATGGATAAAGGATGATGAAAACTACTATGCTCTCTATTTTTATTCAAATTACATCAACAAGGCAATAATTTACAAATTTCGGAGACAAATATTTCAGGAAATAAATACATAAATTTATAAAATTTGACCATTTATCTTTATTATATTTAGCCTACATAGTATTATACATATTGAGAGTTTTGATCAGATAATTGTAAAGAAAAATATTTTATAAAAAAATTGTTGAATCTACACTAGCATTTTCCAGCAAAATTCAGCACAAAAATAAGCCACATTAAAATCGATAAAGGTTTAAAGAAATTCTTATTAAAAATTTACTAATTTCACTTTGTATTTGATTTATATTTAAACATACCTTTAGTTCTTGAAGTTGTGAGAGGTAAAATTATTTCAGCCTGAGTGTTACATTTTGTATGAATCTAAAATCAACAAATTATTATTTATTGTGGCATTAAAAATTACAGCCCAGTATTGTGACAATCATATTTTTAATTTATTTTATTTAAAATGTATGCTCTCTACTTCAAATTAGTAGTGTTACACTGTACAGTACTTTTCCTTTAACAATAGAGTCATGCTGATCATCTATTAACTGCTTTCAGGGGAAATTTTGAATTGAAACAATGTGACTTCCAGTTTGCATCAGCAGTTTATATCAGGGTCTTCTGCCCCAAGGTTTCCATATCTGGTCTCTGATTTCATCTATCTAATTCTGTTTGAGATTAATTAATTAATTAACTTTAGTTCTTCGCCTGAGTTAACTCAGGCAAGTTACATAGCGTTACATAAAACCCAGGCCTTTGGGCCCCGAAAAAATTTTTTTCTTTCAATTTTTGGATGTTTTTTAGGTCTCCGAATTTTTTCAAAAATTTTTACCCCCACGAAAAAATTTTATTGCGATTTTAATCAACCTTTAATGACGTGCGATTAACGCCTAATTGTTTTTAATGGAATTTTTTTTATCAAATTTAATTAATCGTTCTTAAGTTGTAGTACATGGATTTTACTTCAGTAAAGTTATTTAAAGCTAGTTTCTGATATCAAAAACGACCTCCAATAGTTTTTAATTTTTTTAATTACTATATTTTATTATATATACGTTTAATTAAGTCGGGGAGGGGGGATCGGAAATCGCAATAAAAATTTAAATTTTTAAAAATATTTAAAAATATATGGCCAGCTAGTATTCACCCTACTTTAAACCCTTCACCTCCCGAGACTTCCATGAGAATGTCCCGGGAAATCCAACACCAGCTGTTCTCAAGGCCATCCAGCTGTAAACACAATGACTCATCAGCCTCAGATTTCACAGAAAGGCGAGAAAATGAAAAATAAAATTTGAAACTTTTTCTTCAAAATTAACACATTTGTTTTTTTTTTCAGTTTTAAGTATTTTTTATGTTTAATTACATTAATATAAAAAATTGCTGGGAACTAAAGCGATTAAGGAAAGACAGACAACAGTCTTATTTATAAGTCTACAATTTTTTTTTTTTCAAATTGCAGCTCAACAAAATTTCATACCTCTTAAATTTTGATTACATCATTATTTTAAAATATTTTGTTATCTGCAATATTGCTATATTAAGCATGTTCAAACACTTTAAAGAAGCAATAAGAATAAGGTGTGTTTCAAATTTATACGGACACGAAAAAATTAAAGTGAAACCCAAATTCTCTTCATTAAGTGACAAATGTTTTATTAAAAATAACATGGATTTACCTGTTTCCACACTGCAAAATAAGAATTTTAATCAAACACTAACATTTTGTCACTGAAAATAATATTTTTGAAAGTTTTGTACAAAAAAACTGTTACATATTTATCCGGACAGGTACCAATTTCATGACTTAAATAGAATATTGTTTAGTTTCAAGCATTGAAATATGCAAATTAGCTTACATATCTAATTTTAATACAAATTCTTTATGTTCAACGTTCTAAAATGGATAGAACAAAGAATTTATCTGATTATGAAAAAGGGCAGATTGATGCCTATAAATCACAAGGCAAGTCAATAAGAAAAATTTCAGCATATATAAATCGTCCAAAATCAACTGTTGGTGATTATTTATCAAAAAGACGTGGCTAGGATATATCAAAATTCAAGACAGGTCCAAAACCCAAGCTTATACCTGGAGATTGAAGACAAATCATCAAGGTCTGCTCCACGAAACAAACATCAGTAAGAAAAATAAAACAAGAATTAGACTACCTTGTAGCAGCACAACAGTGTGGAGAGTTTTAAGTAAATCTCCAACGTTAAAATTCAGAAAAAAAGCTACAATGCCACCACTTTCATTAAAGCACAAAAGTGACAGACTTGATTGGGCACAAAAACACATGACATGGTCCAAAGAATGAATTGAAGTTTTGTTCAGCAATGAAAAACAATTCATCTTAGATAGTCCAAACGGTTGAAAGTATTACTGGCAAGATTTAAGAACCAAAAAACAAATATTTTCAAAACGCCAAATGGGTGGGGGATCAATAATAGTGTGGGGTGCATTTGGATTCACAGATTTAGCATTTATAACTCAAAGAATGAATTGAAAGAAATATCGAGGCATGCTTGAAGATCATTTATTGGAAGCTGAACCAAATATTTGTGGACCAAATTAAATCTTTCAACAAGACAATGCCCCTGTGCATGCCTCTAAATCAACAAAAATGTGGTTTAAACGTAAAAATATTAATCTGATGACATGGCCTGCTAGAAGCCCTGACCTGAATCCGATGGAAAATCTTTGGGGATGATGGTTCGTACAGTTTATGCCAATGGAAAGCAGTTTTCCCACAATTCGTGATTCGAAGGTAGCAGTTTCGGATGCTAGGGATAAACTTAAGATTGAATTCCTTCAGAATCTAATTGAAACAATGTCTAATCGAGTATTTAATGTAATTAAGTTAAATGGTGGTTACATTAGCCATTAAATTGTAAGAAAACTTTGCAATTTGAAATCTGTCCAGATAAATATGTAACAGTTTTTTTGTACAAGATTTTCAAAAATATTATTTTCAGTGACAAAATGTTAATGTTTGATTAAAATTCTTATTTTGCAGTGTGGAAACAGGTAAATCCATGTTATTTTTAATAAAACATTTGTCACTTAATGCAGCAAATTTGGGTTTCACTTTAATTTTTTCGTGTCCGTATAAATTTGAAACACACCTTAATGCTATTAAAATAAACAGAATTATAGACTAATTGAAAAATTAATGTATTGATATGCTTAAAGACAACTTTCAGAAAAAAAAAAAAGTAGAGTTTTGATTTTAGGATCATCATTTCATTTTCAATTTGAAGAGTAAATGGACTATTCTCAACAGACTATTTTAGAGTTAAATAGTTCAGTTGCTATTTAATCTTTTAATCTGTTACTTATTTCATATACCTCACACAAAGTTTGATATCTAGATAAGTCAAACTTCAAAATTATTTAAAAATTTAACATTTGTCATATTAGAAAATCCCATTCATTCCTTGAAATAAATTCTGACAACTATAAGTAATATACTCTCACATTTTAGGTTATTTAAAATTTAAATTACTGCATATTAGCCTTATTATTAATGTTTCCAATATTAAATTTTTAATTCTAGCACTAAGATTACAAAAAAAGGAAAGAAGCATCAGTTTAATTAAATACCTGAAGAGACTGAAAACTAAATAGAACAGTGGGATAATTTCAATGAAGTACTTTCTTTGAAAGTAAAATAACTGAATGATTAAACATATTTATAAATTGTTAATACAGGTTTTCTTTTGCCTGCTAATCAGTTATAAATTTCATTATATTTCATTTAATGGAGAAATGTTTTATCTTCTATTCAAGTTTTATAGTTTTAGAAATGTTAACATTTTAATAATTAATTAAAAAGTTTAAGTACTGACTCAAAAACGTCTTATGATTAAACATGATTTTTTTGCAAAAAATAAAATCAGTTTGTCAAGGTTTAAGCTTAACTTTTTGACTAATATTCTAACAGACATACATTTTCTTCTTACAAGGAGACCCTATGGCTTTGGGGAAACGGATTTTGATGATCTTTGGTGTAGAAGTAGTACATGTGAGTGTACTACCTGTAAAATACCAAAGTGCAACACTCAAATATAATCGAGAAAAACAAACTTAAAGTTTTCGTTAGCACTGTATATATAAATTACACGTACTTCCGCTTGAGTGTGCTGTGGTGTGAGCGTTAATGCTCCTGACTTGAATGCTTGTATCCTTGGGTTTGATTCTCTTGTTGTGTATAACTTTTTTTCAGGGCTGTGGAGTTGGAGTCATGGAGTTTTAGCGTTTTAGTTAGAGTCGGAGTTGTCAAAAAATCCGCCGACTCCGACTCCCTTTTACTTACCAACTTGTTATGTATATGAAACGAAGTCAAATGGTAAGGAAAAGTCGGAGTCAGTAGATTTTTACGCGATTCCACAGCCCTGCTTTTTTTCATTCATAAATACTTATACTGTATTTATTTATTTACTCATTCATTTATTTCTTATTATTTATTGATTTTTATTTTTTTTTAATTTAATTTCTACTATTCCAAGTCTAATATTTTTACTTTGAAAGCCCACCTTTGTCAAGTTGAGAGGGAGCTACTTATGCCTGATTGAAACATGAGTCTACAGTCTTTTTCACTCACTCTTTAACAGTTTGTTTCTGAATTTCGACACAAATAGATGTATTTGTGCAGTGAAATTTATTTCGAAAAATTATTTTATAGTTAAAAAAATGTCATCAAGAGAAGCAAGTTCTTCACATTGAAGCAAGTTCTTCACAAAAAGAAAGCATGTATCATGGAAGATATCATCTTCCATGATACATGCTTCTTTTTGTGATACAAATTTGGTAATTTTTCGTTGAAAAATACTTTGTCTTCGTTTGAATTTATCCACCCACTGGTTTGATGCTTTACATGGCAAATCAGGAAACTGACAAGCAGCAGCTAAAGCCCATTGCTGTAAATTTCTTGTGGTCACTTGTTTATAATTTTGTCTTGTTTCGACAAAGCGGTCATACATCCAAGAATCAATCAAATGATATTTATCAGAAATAGTTCCACCACGTTCAACATCTTTTTCCCATAATTTTAAATGCTCCATTCTTTTCAAATGACTACATCCGGTTTTTTTGTTTTTTGTAATGTTTGTAGTTTCCGCGTAGGGTGGGCTTTTGTTACTTTTAAAACTGATTTTATATTCCAATGAAATATATTCCTTCATTCTATATTTTTTTTCATCAAGTACATAGTGATCAAATGAGTCATCTTTAACTGCTTCTAAATTTCCATCTGTACACTCTTCTTGGGCATAAATCAATTTGTCATCAATTATAAAGTTTTTTCATTCAACACATCCAATATATTATTGTATAATTCTGTGCCTATCAGCATAGCAACTTCAGATAGTGTATCAGAAGATGTTGTTGCAATTAAATTATTTTCAAAAAGTAAACTTTCATAACACACTAATCCGTCTTTTAGCCACTGCTTCGATACATCACTATATAAAGAGTTATCAACTATATAACTATATAAAGAGTTATCAACTATATCACTATATAAAGAGTTTTTTCGTCACAACGTAAAGAACTTGCTTCCCTTGATGACATTTTTATAATTATAAAAGAATTTTTCAAAATAAATTTCACTGCACAAGTATGTCTATTTGTGTCAAAATTCAGAAACGAACTGTTAAAGAGAGTGAAGAAGACTGTAGACCCATGTTTCAATCATGCATAAGATGCTCCCTCTCAACTTGACAAAGGTGGGCTTTCAAAGTAAAAATATTAGACTTGGAATAGTAAAAATTAAATTAAAAAAAAATAAAAATCAATAAATAATAAGAAATAAATGAATGAGTGAATAAATAAATACATTATAAGTATTTACGAATAAAAAAAAAGGTATAAACAACAAGAGAATCGAACCCAAGCACGCAAGCATATGAGTCAGGAGTGTTACCGCTCACGCCACACCACGCTCAAACAGAAGTATACGTAACTTATAAAGTGCTAAAGAAAAGTTCGTTTTTCACGATTATATTTTTGTGTTGCACTTTTAGTATTTTACAGCCAAAGATCATCAAAATCAGTTTCCCAAAGCCATAGAGTCTCCTTGTTAGTTCTTAAACAATAAAAATATTAATAATGAAGGTTTTTAGCAGTATTAAATATTGATATTTAATACTGCTAAAAACCTTCATTATTAATATATTTTATTCCACTCATTTTCTTTAGTTAGATGTATTTTGAATTGATTAAAAAATAACATGAAATAAAAGTAAATATACTTTTATCTAAAAGAAAAACAACAGTTAAAGTATTCATATGTTAAATATCTGATTCAGCAAAGATAACTAATACAAAATATTAAAATAATAATTTAAATTAGCATACCAGTTTTCTAAATTATAATAAAATTTTTCATGTTTTCTTAACAAGATATAATGTTTACTGTTACAATAATACTTTTGGACCTCACCCCCATGAAATTATTATATGGCAAATAGCTTTTGAATCTGACTGCTAACATTCATTTTGAGATCTTCACATAGTAAATTTTGTTAGTATGATTGATGACAGTTTAACAAATTCCTTTTCAAATAACATCATCGCAAAGGCAGAGTAGTATACAATAAATCACTAAACGATCGCCAAAATATCAGGCTATAATATGGCTAATTCCTTTTCTTTAAAGTTAATGTGAAAAGCTTTAAATTTTCCCATTTATTTCTATATAAGAATTCTGATGGATCAATCTTATTAGAATCATATTTTGAAATATTTCAGATTCACTTCATTATTCCTGTTATGCACTTAAACATGTTTAATAGTAGACAAACAAATCTAACCTGAAATTCACTTCTAGACTGTATATTAAAATTTAAAAAGTATGCTTCCAATTCCAGTGTAACTTTGTTAAAATGAATACTGTATATCTGAGCAGATAAGACAATAGTTGAATCATAAAAAAAGACCCCCAAAATCTGGGGTTGTCTTATAGGACAGATACAAAAAAAAAAATTAGATTGAAATTTATATAAATTTAAAATCATTATAAAAAAACAAAAAACCATAATTATTTACTAGTACAGAGTAGGGTATGTCCACAAAATAGAATAGCCCATACGTTGTTTTTGTGAATAGTCAAGGTCATTACCCGAATCAGCATGAATGTTTGCAACAATTGCAAGGCAGTGCTGCCAGATGCAAGATAACAAAATTTGAAGTTCTTTCAAAAAATTATGAATAGGACTTAATTCCGTATATGCTATACAGTGTTATTATCCAGATGATGATCGCTGATCTAAACTAAATTCATAGGTCGTTGATAGTTTGGGGATTGTCTTACAGGACAGATATATGCTAAATCTATAATACTTCAACGAAAACTTATACCTCATCTTATCTGCACAGATATACGGTAAATATATTTTAAATTCTATATCTCAATGACAAATTATTGAACTGTTTTCAGACAAATATTTATGATAAAAGCAAAATATGTCTATAAAATCAGATTATATGTAAAATACATGACTCTCTTCTATTTTTCCCTTGAAAGTTTTTAGAGTTCTTTTAAAACAATATTTTAGTAGCATTTATTAAAGTTTAAGCTGTCAAGAATAAAACAGTTTTGCTGAATACCTACTTTCATAATTATAAAAATTCAATATCATTTCATTAAACAGCAATAATATACTAAGATTCATTGCTAATAATTTACAATAGCACTTATTATTGCAAGTGATATCATCTCTTTTTTTTTTTTAAATGATTTTGTCATCTCAACTGCAATAATTTGGTAATTCAACTACTAAGGTTTAATTGAATTCAGCCAAAATATTTAAATTAAAAAATTTTCATATTTTTTAACAATTTGCTGCATATTTGTTTGTTACAACAGTAACTGAATATTGAGAAAAACCTATATTTTGATCTGTAGGAAAACATGACAGTGTAATAAGCAATATACAATTCACATATATGATTCTGACTTCAGATTATTTCCATAATAATTTGTTTAAAATGAAAAACGTACCAAAATGTCCATCTTAGTATATTTTAAAAAACACTTCTTTTTCTCACTAACTTAAAATTTCTCGAGTAACCATTTAACTTAAAACTAAAATTACTCATTTAAAACCGAGTATTAATAATCTTCAATTTATAATTCTGTCTATAGTAATATAGTATTAAACATAACATTCAGTTTATTCTTGTTCTAAAACAAAAAATATTGCTTTTATGTTTAAAACTTGTAAAATAATTTTGAAAAAAAAAGTGTGTATGTTAGTAACAATGGAACGAACCATCATCTGTGTAAAAAAACCTATTTAAAGCAATATCCAAATATAAAAATTATATTTTGTATTTAATTGTTTAACATTATTTTTTAGAATAAATTAAAATGCAAAAGAAAAGTACTATAAATTTTCATCTATAATGGAATTAAATGTTTTTAATATAGGTAATTAATTTGTTATTCCTAAATTTTCCTTTATTAAATGAAATAATGAAGTAGATTTTTTAGTGATGATACTGTATTAATATGTTTATTTTTTGATCTCATTTTTCTATGAAAATTGCATCTAATCTTTTAAAGATAAACAAATGAATAAGTATCCACATTTATTCTACAACTACAGTCGAGTCTGCATAAGTTGACATCCCAAGGGGAAGTGGAAATGTGTCAAGTTATCCGATATGACAACTAAAACAAAGTTCAAAAAACTACAAAACTACAATTAGGAAAATACCATAGTGCTTTATGCAGTACATGCAATGTACCTCACTGACCATTCACCACTGGCACTAACATTGGTTTCTACTCCAAGTACCTCAGCAATTTCCATCGCTTTTTGTTTCAGTATCTGCCCCAAAACAGGAAGATTCGATGAACGAATTTGCTTTAGCCAACATACCAGAGCATCTTCAACATCTTTGTACAATGACTCTCTCTTTCAAAACAGTCCCAACGAAGACCCAAGAAAAAGTTTCTTAATTTCCTATTTTTTCTTCAAATTCCCACTAATGTTCTTGGAAGGTGTTTTTTGTTTTGTAAATTCAGCTTGAGAAGTTTTATTACATTCAAATTCAGACACGTTTGTATTTTTCCTTCAGCGTAAGCTCTTAGACTTTGAATACTCATTTCTAACAGAAATGTGAAACATGTGCTACAAATAACACACAAATGAAAAGTGAGAAAATGCAAAATCAGATTCTGCTGTGATGTTGATATAGATTGCATATTTTCTTTTTGTTTATCTGTTATTATTTTATATACAAACATACATAAAATGTTTAAGTATTTTATTACGATTGCAATATTAACCTTTTCCGTTGGAATATCATTTGGGCTGCAATTTGAAAAACATTGTAGACCTATAAATTTCCAAATAATAAATTTGTTAGAAATTTCGAAATATAACCTTCATAAATTAAAATGTTTAAGTATTTTATGTCGATTGCAATATTAACCTTTTCCGTTGGAATATCATTTGGGCTGCAATTTGAAAAACATTGTAGACCTATAAATTTCCAGTTACATAACCTTCCTTCCAGAATCTCTGTACCAGAGTTACACATTTAAAAATCGAGAAAAAATTGGAATGTATGTGCAGGAAGCCCCAATTAACTGTATGGAAACATAAAGTCACATGATTTAAATGCAAAAATTTTTTCTCAAAGGAGACATCACTTGAGTTCCTTACTGAAAGAGACCGCCCATAAATTATGTAAGGGTGATTTTTGCCATTTCAGACTTTCACCCACCTCTGTGTAAGAAACTGTAATATTTTCTTTGATACCCCCGCCTCTTCCTTATCTTACGTAATATTTAGACACGATTTTAAAGAAAGATTTTAACAAGAAAAATTTTATGAAACCCCAATAATCTTAGGTCTAAAATATANCGTACATATATAACAGATTGGTGTAAAATAAATATTTTAAAAATTTTACATAAAAAAATATACAGTTGTAAGAAAATGTACATATTAATAATAATATGTATTATTTAACTAAAATATTCCAGGACAAATATTATAGAAACTTTTACTTAAACTTTAGTGTTTGTTTTAAATAAGCAAAAGCAACAAATTAATAATACATAGTCCTTTCCTTTTTGCAAATAAACCAATCAAGAATAGAATTATCTTTATGTCTGTAATTAAAGAAAATGACAATCTATGAGCATCTTTGAAATGCTCAGATTCTTCAGATAATGATTCCATTGCTTTTACTAACTTAAATTTAGAATTATTGTTATTCTGAATAATAAAATTTATCTTAAAGTTTATTATGATTCTTTTGATCTAAGTCTGAAAATTTATTACTGTATTACTCTTTTAAAGTCATCAAGAGTCAAAACAAACAATTTTAACTATTCAGTAATCAAGAAATTAAAAATTCTTTGAAATATCTATAAAAACAATCTACCATATTTACTTGAATGCAAGACTCGTTTTGTCAGATTTTTGTATCTCTGAAAATAGGGTGCATTCAGACTTGATATAATATCATAATTAGTGACCTCTACTGCCAAACACCATATTTCTGTCACTAATTCCATTACATCATTTTAATGATTTTGTTAGGCCTATATTAATAATAGAAAGTATTTAAGAAGTAAACCTAGCTCAATCTCATTAGTCTATTACAGTAATGCTGTAAGTACTTGGATGAAAATACCAGGAAAAGTTGTGCAGCACTTTCAGAAAAGCTGCATTTCTGGTGCTTTAAACAGTACCAAATATGATTGCACTTAGAAGGATGTGAATAATAATAATAATAATAAATCTAGTGTTGATTAGCATAGTTTTAGTTTACCTGTATAATAAGTAAAACTTATACTCACGAACATGACTAAAACAACATTAACATTTATTTAGAAAAACCTAATGCAGCAAATGAAAAGGTTTACAATTTTGATACCATGAAATACAGTGGCATATAACTTACTTTACTAGTAATAAACATTGATTCATTTGACAAATTTGTAGAGTTATCTATTTAAAAAAACTGTGGGTGAGCTGTAAAAATTAAGACCTATTTTAGATTTGAATAAATACAGTATATATACAGAATATGCCAAGGCAAAATCTATTTTTAATTCTTTAAGGTACTTGCATACAAATTATATTTTATACATTATTTTAAAGTTTGTTTGATGCAGATGTCATATCGTGACCTTTTTTCTATTTAATTTCATTTAAAATAATTAGAAGTGAAAATGTGCTAACTTTGCTCTTCCTGAAGTGGCTCCCTTCCCTTCATTCCAGTTATTGAAGTTACCCTATTCAGTATAAAAATGCTTCTGAAAACAACAGTCAACATTCTTTTATTCATTCTCAATTGTTGGGTACAAGTAATGATTTACATAATAGTTATATTTTACAGCTTCAAAATATTATTTGAAACTTTTAAAAATGTGGTATTCTACATTAGAAGAGTCATTACATCACATATTAATAGCTTTAAAATAATAATTTTATTCTTAACACTGCTTTTCAAATATAAATGCCTTTTTTTTTTAGAATATATAAATGCTAATGAAATTAAGTTTAAGCTATGCAAAATGTAACTGAAGTCCTATCTGACATATTAAATAATAAAAATAAAATTTTGAGCATTTCAAGGAATACATTGCCATTTTAATTACATCTATGTGCTTAAATTTTGTAATATCTCACAGGAAAAAATACTTATAATAAAAATATTCTCCCCTGTACAGTTTTTGTAGCTTAATAATATTAAAAGCTAATTAAAATAATGATTTTTTTTTTTCTAAATTTAAATTTATGGAGAAAGCTAAACATTTAATTGTAGCCATTTTGTCATAGTAGTGTTTTAAAGAGATTTTTTAAAGAATGGAAAAAATTTCATTTTAATTTCTTTAGTTGCTATTATTTTGATATTTTCCTTTAACAATACAGTTAATACTGAAAATTTAAATTTTATAATGCAATATATTCAAATTTCAGAGCTACTATAAAAACAATAGCTAAGTATCTTACAAGTTAAAAGATCGTATTGAAACAATTATCTTTTAGAATAATGTTTAATATTAACAATATTGCAATAATAAGAATTATTATATAGTTAAATATTCTCTTTTCATGTCTTGTTTCATTTATGTATGAATAGTTTAAACAAAATTTGTGTAAAATGAAAACGTCTGAAATAATTTGTTAAATAATTACTCAAATAATATAATTGTAAATGAATATTTTATATATTTTATTTAAAAAAAATTTACAAACTTTTTAAAAAACATTTAATTCTAATTTGGATATTTAATTATATCACTTAAAGAAAACAATTTGATATTCATGTACAATATACAATGCTGTATGCGGCAGTGAAACATGACAATTTTAACATTAAAATAAATTATTTTGTTTGGAGAGTTTAAATGGAAACATTCAACCAATTATATATATAAAAAAAGAAACTTTCTAGTCAAAATTCACCTTTTGCATCAAAATATACCTTTCATGAAAAGAAGCTTCACAGTGCAATATGGCAGGACTACTTAGGCAACAAGTTGTTCGTGGCTTGGAGCATCAGGTTTCATGACTTCAGGCAATTCTGGTGGTGTAGACAGTGGTGTCATTTCTAAAACTTCAAATTTTCCTGTTTCTAATAAATAAAAACAACATTAAAACCAATTTTCAGAAAGTAATTTCAATTAAATCATCACTAATTCAAAATTGAATAATATGCTTGTGACAGATGTTAAAATTGACCTCTTTGGGTCAGTTAGATGAACTATACTAGGGGTCAACCAAACTATGGCCCGCAAGGTCAGTTCATCTGGCCCACTACTACACTGTGGCACAAATGAGGTAAAATATTATTATTTATATGGAAATATCAGTTTGTAGATAAACTTACTATGTATAAAAAATTAAAATAAGTGTAAGTATATGTGCCAGAAGTGGTCCAATCTGATTTTTGCATCTGACAATAATATAATTTTTAGAAAAATCAGCAAAATAAAAATTTCGGCAACTTTTTGTGACTTTGGATATTAGAGCACTTTTTGTGTAAGTACTGCAATAAAGTTTCTAACAAAAGCGATTACAAGCTTGTTGCAGCGATCGTGTTTGTGTATTAGTAAATAAATATGTTGGTTGTCTTTATTTTTTGTGTATTCAACATGCTGTATTGAACAAACTGGTTATGTGGCCTGTGATTGTCATTCTCTCAGTTATCTGGCTGCTGTGAAAAAAGTTTGGTGTCCCCTGAACTATACTTACTACATATTTAATATTTTTAATAAGGATAAATTTAGATNAAATTCGGTCAAAAAGTCGATTAATTATTACGAAATATTAAAATTTGATTGAATTTAAAGATATTTTAAAAGGGTTCTTTCAATAATAAAATAAAATAAGATACTTACTGTATGTAAATCCCTTCGAAAAATTACTAATGTTGTAAAAGCTATTATTATGACCAATGGAAGCAAGCTAAGGTTGTGGCAAGGATTTTACCAAACCATTCACCTGGAAAATTAAATATATTTTATAGCTAAACCTTTTTATAATTCAATCTATAATCAAATAATCTCTTTTCAATTCTTTTTAATACAGTAAGACCCCACTTAATGCGGGGGATGCATTCCTAGACAACAAAGCGCTAAGCGAAACAGCATTAAACGAGGTCATTTTAACAGAGTAAATAGGGATAGAACNCAACATGAACTAAAAATATTATTATTATTATTATTATTATTATAGTAAAACCACGCTTAACACGAGGGATGCATTCCTTGAAAACAAAGCGCTAAGCAAAACAGCATTAAACGAGGTCATTTTAACAGAGTAAATAGGGATAGGGAAACACATGACCAAAAATCAACAAATTATTCTTTAATTAAGTTATTTTTATATTAATTTGTATAATAATATATGTTAAATAACACAAACATATGCACACAGAAATGTAAAGTTCATTTTTTGTGATGAAAGTCCTGACTTTTCTGAAATTCTTGTTTTTTTGCAATAAAGTCGTGTAGTTTCATTTGTTGCTTTTTTCTTTCCTTAAGCAAATGTTTATAGCAGAAGATCAAGGTGTTTTGGGTGCATTTTGCTTTTGCACTCCTTTCAAAATCTGGATCACTCGTTATAATTTGTTCAACGATTTTGGTTATCTTACTAAACTTTTAGTAAGGAAATCTGTAGGGAAATTTTATGGGTTCTTCGTTTTCACAATCTCTATTTTCCAATTCCACATGATTCCATGTTCTGCCAGTTCTTGAAGGTAGTTGTTGGTAAGACTCTCACCAGAAACCTGCTGTAACTCCTCAATATCCTGCTCATCTATATCTCCTAGTCCTGCTGTATCGATTAGGTTGAGTTTGGTCAACCTAATGATACAGTGATAGGCTCTTCTTGTTGCAAATTCTTGGATACCTTCAGCCATAATTTCTTCCACACTGTGCATTTATCAGTTAATTCTTGCCAAGCGAAGTCGATATTTCCTATGGCATCCATAATGTTTTATTTTTTCCAAAATTGCACCAAACAAACAGATTTAAAGAAAGTACAGGTAACCCCGTATAACACGGCACTTCTATAGCACGGATTCGCTCTAACACGGTTCGAGAATTGGTACCATCCCCCGTATAACACGGCACTTCTATAGCACGGATTCGCTCTAACACGGTTCGAGAATTGGTACCATTCCCCGTACAACACGGTACTTTTATAGCATGGATTCACTCTGACATGGTTCGAGAATTGGGTAAAACCCTCGCACAACAGGAAATGTAATAAATTTTTACATACTTAAGTAATAATANAATCATATTATATATGAATCAATGAAATGCCACAATAATTTAAATCAGTGAAAATTTTGACCCTTTTTTTTAAGGCTTCGAGCAGATTGCGTTATATCAAGTCAGCATTAAGCGGGGGTCTTACTGTATTAGTATTAGTATTAATTAATAATTAAGTCTGAAGTTTTATCAATTATTAGGACACACCCACAATCAATATCACTGCTCTAAAGAAGCATGCTGATTATCTCTGGTACATCAGCAAAGAGTTGCCTTTGGTTCCATTGATAAGAGTGCTAATATATATATATATATATATATACAAAAGCCGAAATAGTTTGATTTCTCAACTTTTGGATATTTACCTTTCAATTTACTTTGTTATGCTTAATACTTTAATACCCCTAAATTTTTCTTTATTTTTTAATGTAAAATTTGAACTTAATTTTCAGCTGACAACATTTTTAGATATTGCACAATGGCATTTTCTACTAGTTTTAGTTTCCATAGCATCAACTATTTTGTGCCTGTTTTCTACTTAATCTATTGTTTGAACATTTAATGTGTGTTATAATTATATCACTTACTGTACAACTTATTTATGTCATTAGAAGATAACATTAAATAATTCAAAAGGTAAAAAAATAACTAACATATAATTCTGCACTGCACATGTTGCATGGCATCATGGGATTGTCTGACACACCAAATGGAATTTACATGGGCTAAATGGATTTCTATTGAACCAACCATATAATTTTTAGGTATATCACCTAAAAATTATATGGTTGATTCAATAGAAATTACCATTCAGTTTGTCAAAATACAAAGTCAGAACTTGATAATTAAATCAGCAACTCAATAAAATAGTAATATGTTTTCACAATGCATGAAAAATCAACAACATATTAAATAAAAATAAATAACAATAAACCAACCAGCAATGAAACCTGACTCATCTTGATGACTGTCAAATAATTTTGATGAAAGTTTTATTCAAAAACCTACTTAATTTTGAATGTATCTTAGCAGCTATAGTTGTCCAATAAAATTATTGAAATAAAATTTAAATAAATTTAAATAATGCTATTCTTTTATAAAATATAATTTTATTGAAGAAATGCAATCTTCTATTCCTTACTTTTATTAAAAATATGAATTATGTATTTTGTAAATTTAATAAAAGCATTTATATGCAGGAAACTATCAAAATTATAAAATTTACAATAGTACTGCGGCTTATAAAAGCTCATTTTTGTCTATATTTAAGTACAAACAAGCTTAAGATATAAAAATTAAAAAGCCCCATTTCAAGTGTTTCTTTTTATTTTGAAATGGCTAATTTAGTGACAATATTCATCAAAATAATTTTTTTTTTAATTTTAGAATGATAAATATACCAACCTAAATCTTTATAAGCTAATCCAACTGTAGCAGGGTCCTGAGCTTTTGCATTTGCACTGTTTAATCCATATTCACCAAGTGTTTTATTATCTTCCATTAACTACAAATAAAATTTAAGTTCATAAATAACATAATATATGCCATTAACTATACATACAAAGATAAATTCACATATACTCAAATCTCAAATTATATATTTAAAATAGGGCAATCATAGAATGAAAAAAATCCTCTCTCTCTAAACAATTTATCCAGAACAAATTACATTATTAAATAATAATGGTATACCTTACTAACATGGCAGGTTAGGTTCCAGATCACTGCCACAAAAGCAAAATTTTCTTCATTTGCCAATGCTTATAAACAATAATATAACTGAAAATGTACCATATTAGCAGTTATGAGGTGATGGCATAATATCAGGATCACTGATTTTGATCAAACTCTGAGGATATAATGCATCCCCAATGACTGACATAAAGGAATGGAGTGTCAGTTGATTAAAAAAAACCAACTTGGGAGTCATGCATTTTTCTGCCGACTCTCCCATCCCTGCTGACACACGTCAAAGTGCATTACTGAAAATTAAACAAGAAAATTAAAGCTGAAAATTGTATAATCACTTAAAACATTCAGCATTTCTATCATTTGTAGAATAGCTGATAGCTGTTGGGAAATGCCAGTTTCATAATCAGGAAGTGTTTTGAATCTTGCTAGTATCAATGGGTTTTTTTCCCACTGAAAACTATAATTTTCACTTAATAATAAATTTAAGAATACAAAGAATATTTAAAATTTTTGACTATTCATGTACTGTACATATGGAATTCACACAATAGCGAGGTTGAGGCCGAAGTTTTAAACATGTATGTCGGACGTTCAGCGCCACTTTCCTGTAAGCCTAGAAGTTTGACAATGGTGTTTGGATAATCAGTGGAATCATGCTTGACATTCAAAAAACCATTGTCAAACTTCTAGGCTTACAGGAAAGCAGCGCTGAACGTCTGACATACACGTTTAAAACTTTGGCCTCAACCTCGCTAATATTTATTTAAACAGTAAAATATATAAATTCACAATACACAAAAGCATCTTTTTAATATAATTTTGCAATATTGTCATGCAGTGATTCTTCTGCAGAACATACTTCTATGCTACTGATGTTAGCATGAAATGTTGAAGAAACCCCCTTTTTTGTTTAGCAAACAGGACAAATTAGTCAGGACATGATGTGTCCCAATTAAGCAGAATTGATTGATTGTGTACACACAATCAATCAATCACACAACAGCCTTCTATATAATTTTTAAAGGCATTTTCCTACACTTATTTGAGAGCAAAAATGGGCAAAATTTTTATTTCTAACCAAATTTCTTACATTTGCAAAACTTTATTGATCTGAAACTTTCACACATCCTTACAACCAACTCTGTTGAGAAACCCTGGCTTAAATGTACATTTCCATCTTTCACTCAATAGCTCAGTTCTGTACACAGTATTATAGTTTCAATTTTGATTTTTGTCATTTGTTACTTCATTTATATGCTAAAGCCAAATGATTGCTGGATTATATTGGGCTACATTCATGCTATTATTAATAATTAAATGTTAAGTAATTTAGCCAAGAGGTAAGCATCGTCTCCTGATAAATTTAATAATTATAATTGTTTTCTTCTGGAACCTTCTAAATTAATTGGTCTGAAGCAGGTTTCAAGCCTGCAACTTCCGTATACTGTGCAGTTGTGCTGCTGGTTAGATTACCTGGACCTTTGTCCGATCTTTGCTTCCGGAACCATTAAATTAAATATAAACCACACTGGTTCTAGTTACTTACAACACCAAATGGGAATGACACAGTGCGCATGACACTCAGCTGGCTATTGCTTTACCTTGGCATGCTGTATGTATACAAATATAAACATCTATAAATCCAATTTTTAGATCTACAATCTAGTAATTGTTTGGCTTTAATCTAAAATTCAGCTTTATAGTTAGCCTATAAATGAAACATAAATATCTGTTTGTTGTTGAAGATTAATCTTCATTACTGTTTAATTAAAATATAGTACTGTACTGTACAGTAGCTCTTCATATAATAGAAGAAACAAATAATAAATGTAAAGATTTTTCCCTCAAAAATTGACTTGAAATTTTAAAAGCTGCCAAAAATGAGTCACTAGATTGTTGCTACACAGTTGAAAAATTTACAGCCAAGGTTTGTATGTGATTTTGAAAAATACCAAATAATAAAATTTAGTGAAAAAATGAAAATTGAACCTGAAAAGACAATAAAGTTAAATTGGCTTTGAACTTTTAGTAGTAATATTTATGAAAAAAATATATCTGTTAATGGTTCACTAATGCATCATTAAGTGGAAGAATTAGCTTAAAAAAAGCAAATGGAAGATTTTATTGCAGCCAATGGATGGTTTAACCAGTAGAGAAAATGAGAAAACATTGTGTATGGATATATTTGTGATAAGAGAGTAAGTTTGATTCTGTGTCAGCTGAATAAGTATAAAGACAGAATGGCTAAAAATTATTGTTAAATATCCACATTGCAGACAAACAGTACTTTATTTTCTTGTAATGCCTGATCATCATCATATATAGTTTTTAATTGTCATTCACCATGTAATGATATGCCAATATTAGCCATATGGTGCTTCTAGCTGCCTATTATAAGCCATCATTACTAGAAAATGGGTGTTTTAAACAGTTTTCACCAAATACTTTTATTATATTAATTTTATCACCACTATTAATTAAATTTATTTTCTTTTTACACTTTAATTTTTTTATATAATTTTCTGTAAAAATCTTTAATGTCAGGCAAATATTAACTGTATGGTGGCATTTCTTAGTGGTTTAGAAAGTACAGAGCAGAAATGTTAATTATTTTCAGTCAAAATTTCTACTTGCAATTTCAACTTGGATTAATGGCTAATGGCAAACTTTTTCCCTGATCAATATAGGTCTAGGCCTTATTTTATTTCATTTTAAATAAACTTACTTTTGTAATTGTATTATGCATGGCAAAACTAAAGAAACAAATGATCAGATGGCCAAGCGGTTAAGCTGTCAGCCTACCATTCTGGAAGACCTGGGAACAAATCTGGACAGGTTGAAAAAACCCAAAAATTTTTCAGCAGTGGTCCTTCCTGGATATGTCAAATCCCATCTCTCACTGTTTGGCTGCCCATTGTGGGCTAGCTAAATCTGAGATGGGTAAGATACAATGCCCTTAGTACCCACAGGGCAGAAAGAGGGACTTATATAGAATCCATCTTGGACATAAAAGGAACAGAAATGACTGTTTTCATTGTAAATAGTTATGGTATATTTCAGAAATATACCAAAGAAGGCTCTGGAGAATTATCTGATGAAATTAAAGAAAATCAACATAAAGATATTGTAATTCCTCTAACAAATGCTCAGACATGAAATACAGAAAATCTGTGCAAGTATTTTGTCTTGGTGTGCAATACAGATGTGCTGAATTTTGAAAGTGTTACAAATATGAACATTTTATTAATGAAGTATTGCCAAAAAATGATGCTAGATGAATACTTAACAAACTTTTAATTAGTAATTATTATAAATTTTTAAATATGTAAGTTTTTAAAATTATCTGATTCAATAAAACTAGAATTTTTACTAATTCCATCACATAATGTTATCATTTGGCTATTGTTATCAGTGTAAGCTAATCCTAAAGTAATTACAAGCAGCAGCACCTACTGTGTATATAAATATTTCTTTTTCATTATAATGTAATTTGTGTTATGTTCAATTCTACAGAGTCTTTATGATCCTGTTCATAAACCTAATGATGACTATTTCACTTGTCAAAAACATTTATTTGGCTTTAAAAATTATGATATTTACCATATTTATGTTGCACTTTTGTAATAATTTTAAATTTAATCTTTCTTTGCTAAGTAAGATGAGAAAAGTTAATATCATATGATTGTTAGTAGACTCTATACATAAAAATACTATTATTGATAAATAATAGGATCCAAAAATTTGTGGACTCCACTCCACATATAGTTGTTTGCATCGAATAGTTTAAAACACCTATCCACAACATCTTCAAACTAATCCCTGTAGGCAATGATTCTCTTTTTCCAGTGCTTGTACAGCTTCTGGAAGCATTACTATAAGTCATCTTTTGTAACCATCCATAATGCCTCCTGCAATGCTGTNAGAAAACCTTTCAAACAGCCATAGTCCGTAAACTTCACACGTGTCAGGCTGCGATTCCTACAAAATTGATTCATAAAGAAAGGAACGTATCTACCATCTTATAGGGGGATCGACTGTATTACAAATAAAATCATAAAAATTTCGGAGACTAGAACGGATTAATTGCATTTGCATTAATTTCTATAGGAAAAATTGCTTCGGTTAACGAACAGAGTGGTGGAACGGATTAAGTTCGTTAACCGGGGTTCCACTGTACTTGCTGTAATATAGTCCATCGAAAGAATTATTTTGGATTAAAGAGATAACCATTCACTGAACAAATAATACAGCTAAATTAGTAAATTCAACATTTTAATTATACTTTTCACTATATTCACATACCTAACACAAGTTTGATGTTTTCGTAATCCATCATATTCTTCACTATATAATGATCAGGTTAAGGTACTGGATAGCTCCAGCATGTACAGTACCTCTGAATAACAGACAAAGTTCTTGATCCCAACAAGTATCCGCTATTCAGAGATTACATACTGTATTTTCATTCTGAACCAAAAACTTATGAAAGCAAAATTAACAAGTTACTTTCAAGACAGCAAGATATAATGAAAAATGATGAAAAGTACATTTTAGATTAAAATAAATTTTATGATGAATTTTTTTTACTTATTTTAACTAAAAATGTACACAAGTTTATGGACTGATCTCATATATTATCTCTGAATTTAAGAAAAAGTAATTCATTATTTACAGCAACTTAAGTTATCTTTTTCAAATCAAATTTTAAAAACTTTCCATTAATTCTTAAATATATTATGTATACATTAGTTTAAGAATGAGATCAGTATACGTATTCTAAGTGTTTCCGAACAAATGACATTTACGATTAGTTTATCTGCTGTTAATGCTACCAATATTAAGAGGCAAGCAATCTAACTCATTAGTGTGTATAATTTACTCAACTTACAAGAAACTTATAACAGCCTCTTTGATTTATATATTATGTATTTCAGATTCGAATACTTTAGATAAAGAGGTTTAAGAAGTGTAAAATATAGAAGAGACTTGAAAAATATATTTCATTTCAATCAGCACTAAAACAGTGAGTGCTGAATATAAAAATCTGCAACAGAAAATTAACAGTAATATTTTCACAATTAATGATACCAAATAGAATTCGAAGTTTTTAATCTTCCCTTTAAATGCCCTAAAACCTACGATTCAAAAAACAAAAAAAAAAAAAAGTTTGTCTGCCATATAAGATGGTTCTTCAATATTCTTATAGTACGTCTACCATCTTATATGGCAGACGTACTATAAGAATATTCAGATTCTGCACTGAGACTTTTGGTAATGTCACGGTACTCGATGCTTAGTTTTAAACAAAAATATAATTATATATGAATGAATATATAGATAAATCTGTGTCCTTCCTCCAATGCTTTTTGATTTAGAATAACTTTTTCAGATGTAATCGCACAGCGCCATATAATTGACCAGGGCACAATCGTTCAAACAACGCGCAAAATAAAACATAGCGAGAACAGGTTGCCAGGGGCTATACAAGTCAAAAAACATCAGGAACAACCATCCCATACAACAAGAAGACACAAGAAGAAACAAAAGACAGCTTTTGGCAAAAATATGATTTAAAAATTTAGCATAGTAAACTTAAGTCAAAATAACAGTTTTAGCAAATTCAGCCAAATACAAGTCTAGATAATTATCTAGAATACACTCTTTTCACAGAAAAGGTATACAGTAGAGTCCCGCTAGTCCATACTAATTGGGACAGAGCCATGTTCAAATTAGCCGAATAATTGAAATAATGCAGAAGCAAACAGTAAAACAGGTCCAGTTTATATAAATTCAAAACTATCAATGACTTTTGTTTCTGTTTTTGTGCGTAAGTACTGTATAGATCTGCTGTTTTAATAGGCCATGTCAAACACGGCTTTATTAATTTTGTACAGTACTACAACAAAATACAACAACTCTAAATTCAAAACTATCAATGACTTTTGTTTCTGTTTTTGTGCGTAAGTACTGTATAGATCTGCTGTTTTAATAGGCCATGTCAAACACGGATTTATTAATTTTGTACAGTACTACAACAAAATACAACAACTCTAATTTTCTCAAAATCAATTATAAACAAAATATTATTAAATTTAACACTTACTTACGATTATATATATATATGTATATTAAAACCTAAACAGAAGATGAAAGATATTAGATTTAATTAAATATTCAAGTTTCTGTAAAAACAAATTACACCAGTCAACTTTCAAATATCGAGTGAAAGTCATTTGCATTTTTTCTCTAAAAATGGATAAATGTTTAACGCTGCAAAATAAAATCTATTGTGACGCAATCTGCAACTTTTGCCAACTTCGTCTGCGAACATTAAAATCGATTCAAAGAAATGAAGTTCATTGAACGTTTTTTTCTTTGTTTTTTTTAAATAATAACGCATTTATTCGAAATTCAATGATAAATTTCATACAAGCCAGCGTATAACAACCACCGCATTCGCTAATTGAATTTTTATTACTACAGACGATGTAAAACACTTAATTTACCAATGTAGAAATTTAGGCTTAAAAGTTTCATTCTCAACGGCTCTAAAACGTTAGAGAATGCCTTCCGTTTCGTAATATACACCGTAATAGCAATTATTATATAAAAATCCCGATACATTCCATCGATTGGCTTACCATTTCTTCTTGAGAAAGTCTATTTTCGTTCAGATGAAACGAATTTCGAAACGTCGAAATCGAACTTCACATTACAAGCCAGACGACAAATATAGCTCACACGATTGCCAACAGATGGCATTTCGACAGATTACAAACCATTTACGTTACAAAAAAAAAAGTTTATTTAAAATATAGTTTAAAAACGTTGTACTAATTTTATTTAATAATAATTTTACAAAAAGAAAATAGAAAAGTAAGATATTTCAAACATTTAATTATCAGTTACGGAGATTTCTAATTTCAAGATGGCAGCTTCCATGAAGTTGGATGNGTAGTAAGAAAAAATATATTTTTTTTTTACTTTTTGGAGTCTCCAGAATGAATTAAATTCCCATAAAACCTATTGTGACAATGCTGAAGGGCCCCCTATACTTCGGCACCACAGGACCAAAGTGTCGACATCGCGTTGGTGAAGATCGCAATGACAATTTCGTCAGGACTGACACCACTGTGTCTTCATGGACAGACACAGAAACCATTAAGTTCTCGCGCAAACAATCACAAGTGTGAGTGAACGAATTTGGGATGGAGTGAGAAACACCTCATCAGAAGTGACTTACGCAGAGAAGAGTTAACGCAACAATTGTTTAATTGGTAACAATAGATAATACAGGACACATCATAGACAGAGTGGAATATGATAGATTTAGGTATATGAGAAATGATAGCTATTATGCAGATATTAGACTGAGGTAACTCAAGACCCATGTTTTCCGAGAGAGAGAGAGTTTACAGCAAAAACGCGTGACAATAAATACCTTATTGAGGATCTGGTCTTGATCTGGAACGTTCTTGGTGAAAGAGAGGAAGTTCAGGATGTCAGTTCGGGTATCCTGTAGATGAAATATCCATAAGCCTGATGGAACGTACAGTATCCACAAGTGTTAGACAATGGATTCCAATATTTTAATAGGATATAAGAACATAAAATAAAATGATATATTCACAGATATCCGAATATTGAGGCACTTAGGACAAGGTATGGGTGACAACTGACTCTTTCGAAGGACGGGCGACGACTGCCTTAGTTTCTGGATTTTTTCGTTGTTGAAAAGATGAAATCAAGATATTAAGTCAAGAAGTGATGAGAAAGCATCATTGTCAGGCCTGAGAACTTAACAGATGTTTTGCTCCCAGGTGTAAAAGTTGACAGTTATTTAATGAAAGTATAGCTACAATGTGATGTTAGGAGATAAAGATATAAACATACTGAAAGTCTGGATTCTGATCCTCAGACTATGGTAAATCAATAATTGGTTAACGAACAATTCAGATAACAAAGTCTTGGAATGGATTATGTTCATTAACTGATCACCCACTGTACTTGTAGGTGCTTGATATACCTATACACGATAAAATAAAAATCAGCCACTAAAGTTAAAAACCACTGTACAATGGATTTATTATGGTTAAAAGCCATCACACGTTCTGGATGTTAACTAATAACGAGCGATGATAAGAAAATAAAACTTACTTTTTCATTATGATTTATTTATCTTCAATTGTTTTATATATGCAGGCAACAAAATTATTCAGCATATACAGAAATTTAACTTGGTTACTTTACAACAACATGTAATTATTCGTGCATTTTATGTTCTTTGAGTGACATTTGCATTTTTATCAATACAGTATCTTTTACAGTGACACATTATAAACGCTTGCTTACTTCCAGATGTTAACATGGATGCTGAGCGAAGTGTTAATAAAGTTGAGGGTGCGTTCTGAATGTTAATAAAGTTACTGTAGAAATTGTAAATTCATTACGAGCATAAAGTCGATCAAGAAGACTTGTTTCCTAACTGATAGCAACCTGATGGATTAATGCTCATAACAGCAGCTAAAACATTTCTGGGAGCTGCATGTCTCCTATCAACATTAGACACCCTAACTAAAACAATTGAACTAATTTCAACTGTAGAAAATTACCCTAAAAAAATAAAAATAAAAAAAATAGGATGAACGATTCTATGATGCAGATCCCTGTACTATTATTGTGAAATAATAATCAGAACAATTCTTATTGTTTTTGAAAATTTTAATAACTAAAATGTCTTAGGATTTTTAGGCTTTATCAGAGGTATTAATTTACATCTGATATGGAGAGTGCCAATGGCTCAATGACCTGAAGGTTGAGAAAAGCAAAATCCTACTTGGATGTAATATACAGTAATACCTCAATTATCGCTGGTTTCAGATTTTGCTGATTGTTTTCGGACAGATTAGTGATGAAAACCAAAGTATCACTGTACAGTGTACACCCATGTACCGGTACCTAGCATGAATCTGCATTATTTCTTTAGCTTCTGAACAGAGAGTAGTTTTACCCTAAATATAAGACTTCCTGAAACATCACTCTGAGAGGTTGAAATTACTCTAGAAAAGGATAATTACCCTAGAAATGGCAGCACTGGTCAAGAACGAACACAATACAAACTCCGCAAGTGTTTGCAATGCGCCCATTGACAACTTACAACCTATCCTTCGTATTGTGGTTGCATCAGCTAACATTCAGAACGCGTTATGTCTTTTCTTAATCACCATGTGTGGTAGTCAAATATCATGAAAGCCACAATGCGAAACGACCACAACGCATTGTGGTTGTTTTTTCACTCAATGAGCAATTTCAGTCTTTGAGCCTAACTTATATATATTATGTAAGATAAGTTACAATAAAAGTATGAACAATGAGATAAAAAACCTAAAAGAGGGCAAAAATAAATGAATAGATACTTGCAGACAAACTTTGAAGAGCAAACATTTCTGTTAAAATATTTATAGAACATAAGACAACATAAATAATACATTCATGTAAAGAGGGAAGACCCAATACTGACTACATTAGAGCGAGCGGTATAAGGTATTTTGTAAATGACAAAACTTATTAGGAGTAAGATAAGCAAGATATTTTATCAAGTTCCTCTGATACTTTTTCTGTAACAATAATAATATTCTCACCAGTGTCAGTAATTCTGGTGAATCACAGAGCTATGCCAGCTGGAGCATTTGTTCCTGGTTGGGTCACCCATGCCATTAATGTTTCACTTGTTTGATTAGTTATGCCTTGACTTTAGTCTGGCATAGCACTTAGTACTAGTATCAGCTGAGCATGATATTTGCAACATAATAAGAATAATGAATGAATGAATGAATGAATGTATGTATGTATGTATGTATGTATGTATGTATGTATGTATGTACAGGAGCACATGCATGAAAACAAGCACTGTTGTCACTATATACTCCCTGTTAAATTGCCACCATTAGTTTTCAGGCCATGGTGGAAAGGTGAGTGTGGTGGTTTAACAAAAATGGCAAGCAAGGAATGTCAAGATAATATTAATATTAATAATAGTAACTATCCCTTTTCCTTCATTTACATTACTTACATTTATTGTTTTTTGTTTATAAAAAACCTGTTCAAAGTAGTTTGAACTACATTATTTCCTCAAGCCACAGAGATAAATGTATCCAATGAGTCAACATGCATCAGATAATCCTTATTGGATACATTTATCTCCAGAAAACACCAAATTTTATCTAAACAAGTCCAAGCTTCTTTTGCAGTTACTAGAGGATTTGCTATGTCATCGTTGTTATAGTCTTCATTTTCTTCCTGCAGTTAGTTAATTTTTGTGAGAAAAGTAGTCATTTCTTCTGAGTTTAAATCTGCAAAATTATCCTCATTATGATCAATTTCAATCAATTCTTCAGCAGCAAATTGGATTGTGGAAGTGATGTTTGAAAGGTAGCTGAGATTACTACCTAACATTTAAACACTTATAATCCTCATCAATTTGTGCCTTCTCTCTGAATAGGCTAGTGTGCAGCTAGCAATTTTTTATTGTTCTGGATGTCACTTCATCCCATGATTTTTTTTTAATTAGCAGTGTAGATTTCAGGGAAATCACAATAGGAATTTCATCACTGATACATTTGATAATTTTCTTAACTTGGTGACATCTGTAGTTAGATTTAAAACTTATTATGCCAGCATCAAGTAATTGCAGAATTCCTGTGCAACTTGCTGAAAAGAATTATATTTCTCAATTGCTCAGACTGACTGTCTTACGACAGTACATTATCAATTAATAGCAAGAACAAAATTTGCTGATGAAAATTATCACCAATCAGGATGGGAGGATAAACCTATTATGGTTTTCTCTCTTCATATATTTATTAAAATCTTCAACAAATTCTTGGAAAAGCAGGACTGTCACCCATTCCTTTATACTGTGCTTGTAGTGGCAATAGATAGAAGGATCAAGATTTTTAAAACAAGGCTTTGTGAATCTTCCAACAACAAAGTTCTCTTATCACTACCAACTGAATTACAACAAAGGGCAATTGTGATTCTATCTTTATTTTTCTTGCAGCCTTTCACAGGTACATAAGCAATTGTTTTTTCAGGTTGTAGTCAGTAAAATAAAGTGGTTTCATCCATGTTATACCCTCTTCAACACTGAAATAATCAGCAGTTTCACCTTGTTTCTTTTGCTGTGATAAGCCATCATGCTGTTTAAACTGATGCAACCACACATTGCTCAATTAAAATTGCTTATATTCATTTGCTGCCCAAATATTTCTGCTTCATTTGTTATCAAATCATCTGTGACAGAGCCATTCTTTGCATTTACTTGCATAATCGACATCACTAATGCTTTTTCTAGTCAGTCATATTTTCCAGTTATTTTTTTTTTCTAGCAGCTCTATTTTCTGCAATCATCCATTTGATTTTTAGTTTAATATTCCCTACTGTACGTCTGTTTACATTTTTCTTCCAGACAAGATAAAAGATAAAAGTAACTGGAAATATATTTTAAACTATCACACATAAAGTTCAATTACCGGTTAAAAAGGTTTTAATGTAATTTCTGAACGTTTTCGGCCTTCACCAAGGCCTGCTTCAGGTGGTGAGACAATGGCGCATGCGTGGAAGTACCTGCACAAGAAATTTGAATGAAGTCAATCAACCGCATGAATTTGATATTTTCAAAGTTTAAAGTCAAACATCATCATTCTAACATTCCAATTTTTGAAGTCAGTTTTGTTAAACACCTGAGGCAGGACTTGGTAAAGGCTGAAAATGTTCGGAAATTACGTTAAAGTTCAATTACTGGTTAAAAAGGTTTTGTGTGTGATAATTTATTTACTCACTGCAGTAAGTTGAAAAGAAGACTAGTAATAAAATATATTTCATAACAATTATTTATTATATAATAGAATGGACGGGTTTCACTATACATACAGATTTATTACTTTTTGCTGACTGTAAGGAATGTCTTTTATTCAATGGAGAAGAAAACTAACAATCAATCACAGTGTACAACATGTACTCTATGGCAAGAATTCAGAGGACAAAAAGATCTAAACAGTTTCAGACTCAACTGACAATGTGTGTCTAGATCCCTTCTAACCATTATTTGGTCTGTACACAGATAACTGTCATAAAAGTCACTCCTAACTGTCAATTGGGTAAGAAAAAATCATTACTCACAACAAAACTTCTTGTTTCTCACATTTTAAAATTGCTGGAAAGTCCCACTCCCACAATATTTTACCTCAATTTTTGTGACAATAAAAAATTGTGGCAGTTTATCCAAAATATTTTGTATGCAAAATGACAATTTTATTTTAAATCATGATTGGCAGATGGTGGAAAACAGTGATGGTTTTTAGTACAGATTTACTATGAAATGAATCATTTTCTGAGACTTTTTGTGGAAACCCAGAGTGAAGGTACATGGAGGGACAGTTTAAAATGGGATTGATTGTATATTACAAGATTGAATGTAAATGTAATTTACTTAATTAGAATATTTGGAGTTTGAATTTATTGTCTGTAGTCCAAAATTCTTTTAAATGGTTGTAATATTTCAATTTATAAGTTAATGATAAACCAGTGGATGACAATTCTATCAATTTCTACATTTTAATTAGAAATTATCTGATTTGTTGTTTGTAGAAGGCAATTCATATAATTTAAAAGTTTCCATTGAAATTGCATGTCAATAACAAATGATATATAGTGATACAAAGAGAAAATAGAAACAGTTACATGTTGCACACTAAGGTTTGTACTGAAAGTTTAGGTAAAAGTTTTTTAAAGCTTTTTTTTTCATTTAAAATCTCAATATTCTATTAAAATACAATAATAAACAATTATTTTACCATTTACAAAAAAAAATTATTGGTATAATGTTACAGAATATTAAATAATTTAAAATTTTATAAAAGTCAAAAGACAGCTGTCCTAAAGGTTTAGGTAATTTTTAAATTTTAATAATGGTTCATAGATGGGGCTGCAGTATTTTGTTAGAACATGAGAAAATAAAGCAGGAAAAAGCCTGTTCTCTCATGATTTATTATAACCACTGTGTTTAATTAATATGTTTTCTGTATACACAATGCCAAAGCAAAAACAAAGTTAAAAACTAGCATTGATCAAAATATGGCAATTAAATGCAAGTGGACTTGATACAAATGATATTACAACTATCTTTGTAAATTCCTGATGCTGATTGGCCTAAGTTTTAAATAGAGATGAAAATTCACCACCAACAAGTATTCAGGGAGACAAAAAACAAAAAACTCTGGGTCCCTCCATCCATCTGATCTAGCAAGGCCTTCCTTTATACCAGCACATCTTGCAGAAGTCTCCATCTGTTGAGGGTTGTTAGAGACTAAATCACAGTGAACATGGTAGACATATTTTCTGGTAACTAATGATGCATTAGAGCAAGTATTGATAGATATTAAAGTGGGTAGACTAATTTAAAAAAAAACTAAATATTCCTAATGTTAGATTTATTCGTTATAAACTACTATTTTTGCTTGAATCACTCCATCTGCACTTTCACCAGTCCTACTCCCATTCTGGAAAATGGATCATTCCATTCTTCTAGTAGAACTTCTATGCAAATTAATATATATATATTTTGAGTGTTTCACGATATATTTTATATATTAGTTAAAGAAAAGAAAAAAACAGGAAAAATATAAAGCAGGAAATTATGCAAATTACACAATTCAAAAAACTTTTTTTTTCTGTTTATTTAATTTTCCCCCCTATTATTTAATAATATATATTTTATTTAGTAAAATCAGTACAATTTGTAGTATTTTTAACAATGTATGAAGGGGATTTTAAAACCTTTCACAAGCAGTTGGACATCACTGACTATTAATAGTAGCAGGAATTTTAATTCCACTTTAAAAAATATGGCACTGACCTACTGTATCTATTTGAGCACAATGCCATCACCCTCAGAAATGACAATCACAACCTTAATCATCAATCTCCAATCTCAACAACAAACTCAGCAAACTTGAACATTAAGCTGCATGAGCCAGCCAGCCCCTCAACAAGGGCCCTCAGTTGTCCCCAAATTTATCAAAGCCCCAGTATTCTGACCATATCTTTCTCCTATATTCAACTAAGAAAAATACAAAAGAAGAAATCCTTTTTATTCTTGTTAATATCAAAAACAGGTATGCTATTCAATGTAATAGCAAAGAGAGTATATAGAAAATCTACATAATAAACTGAAGGAGGAAGAAAAAAGTAATTAGAAAGCACCTGTTTGTAAAACTTGACATTTAAGAAAAAACCACACGGAGAGTAAAGGGTTTCGGCCTGGTGAGTGAATCAGTCACAATCGGGGAAACCAAAAGAAAACTCCAGCATACAATTTATGCATTTTTGAGGTGAGCTTCATCTCATAATTTATTAGGCAAATTTTAAAGGAATCAGGGTGATGTCAAAAAATACAGGTTTTGAAGAATTAAAGCAAGCCCAAATATTGAGTTAACTTGGATGAAATGCAGAACCCCTGCTAAAAGTAATATCAAAAGGAATTTGAATAGGCTAAAAATAAAAACCATATGCATTGGAAGGATGAATAGATGTCTGTCTTATTTTCAGTTGGGGGAAAATATAGAACTTAGATGGCCCATAGTTGGAATTATTACTGGCATGATTTAAGAAAAAAGCAAAAATCTTTCTTTAGTCATCAGCACAAGATGATTCTGTAATGGTATGGGCAGCCTTCAGTTTGAATGATAACACAAATTTAGCTTTTATAACAGGTTGTCAGAAGACTATCAACAAACAGCTAGAAAAATATCTTCTGCCTGTTGCTGAATCATTATGAGTACCACAATGGATATATGAACAGGATAATGCTCCTACACATTTGTAAAAGACAATACAGGATTGGCTGAAGTCTAAAAAACTAAATATCCTGAGTTGGCTACCAATTACTCCTGACTTCAATCCAACAGATAAATTACAGAGGGGGATAATGAGCAAATATGTTTATAGAAAAGGCAGCAGTTTGAAACAGCCAGTGAATTAAAAAAGCTCTACATAATCTTATAATATAATCGAGATGGGTTGATGATGATGATGATGATGATAATAAGTGCAGAGCCAAAATGGTTAGAAGTTGAAAGTTAAAATTTAGTACACAGTTAGGGTTCATCATGAGAATGTACACTAATACTACGTTTGCACACAATCCACAACTCACTTCGATCTCAATTTACCTATAATCTGAATTGTGACTGTTGCCAGTCGAACGTCGTGCTGTTCGCACAGGCAGTCCGCTTGAGAAGAATTTGGCTATTAAACGTGATGATAAAACTGACATAACTATGCAGTAAGTCACAAACACCAACAAACAAAATGGAAGTTTTGGTTAGAAATAAATACTTTTTTTTGCCATACATCTAATAATAAACAGATGTCATCGTCTCTCCAGGTGTCTTTATTTCTCTGTTGGTAGCCTAACATGTGTTCCGCAACCATCTTGTATTTTCTCACGTGCAGGGGATTGTGGGATCTCTCTTATGACTGGATCTAGTTTTGAGAACTCTCGAGTCGATCGTGATTGAACCTTGTTTCAGTCAAGATTGAAACGGTCGAGAGAGGTTGCACCACGGCATAGTTGCCAACCTTGGTCATAATCCAGATCGAAATGCTCAGTGCAAACGGGGTATAAGAAGAGATTTTATGAAATTCCCCAGTCTTGTTACTTTATTTACAGACCTCGTATTACTAGCTTTAAGCAGCACATTTTGCTTTATGTAGAAAAACGTGAAAATTGATCAGGCTCAAAAAACTGATGTTTGTATATTTAATTTTTCTTCTTTGAAAACAATGCCAAAGTAGGGATGCATCCTATATTCAGTATTTACTATAGCCTACACAGATTATTCTCTTAACGACAATATGTTTCCTAAACCACAAAACAAATATCCACTGTATGGTAAATGGTTATTATATTAATATTTTCATTCTTAAAATCAACCTTCTTCAGGAGATATTTGAATTTTACAATTTAACAAAAACAAAACTGCTACCTATTCTATAATGGTGTACAACATTCCATTTTTGGAATAAGATAAATTTTGAAAAATGTATGAATCGTACTTTTACACATTAAATAAAAATAAAACATCACAATAAGTGGCAAAAAACAAAAGAAACCAAACTATATAAACACACAAAAACAAAATGTATACATTTTGATATAAACCAGGCAGAAAAAAAAAACTCTAAATTATACTTTGTAAATTCTGGGGTAAAGTTTCTAATCTCCATACTGGCAAACAAGTAAAAGTTTGATGTTTGAAAGGTTTTCTTCCATAAAATTAATCGATTCTAGACTAATCCGACTCAACATTTCCAAAATACATATATTTTTTTTGGAAATAATCCGTATAAACTACGCTATAAACAAAAAATTGTAGGATTACTTACCGAGTGTGCACCATTCGACATTGGCATTGCTCAAGCTTGTTTTCGCCGCGGAACAGCTCAGCAAACCGCGGCCGATTTCTAATAACTTATTTTTCTGCGAAAACTTCGCTGAACTTTGGAGACATCATTAATATAAATAATTTTNTTAATAAATAAGTCAACTCCCCTCCTGAAAAAAATAAGATCCACTGCACAGTAAGCTGTGTGGTATGAACTCATTTTTTCAGAAGGGGAGTGTGGGATAGAAAAAGTATATCAATTTATCTAGTGGTGACAAGTTAATTTATTATTACCGTTTATCCATCTGGAAATATAATGCACTTTGTCAAGTAAATTTGATTATCACTATTCAATTACTTTTACCAGTAATTAACAAATTTTGCAATTTACCTTATACTACTTTCCTACTAATAGTTCAAGGCTTATTTTAATTTCCAAAATTAAAAGCATTACAGTAGATCTTTACTTACAACTGTTAAAATATTTGAAATATCTGTTTTTTCCTGTTTGTTTAGTGATTTTATACCAATTTTTAAAAATATTCAAACAGTTCTAATTGCTGTGTGTATATATATAAAAGTAGCTGTTACCAGTGGCTTTGCCCACACAGATTTCGCAAGCAAATCCCATTTATATTCAGTATTTCAACAACCATAGTAATTGTTATATAACACCTACCGCTGAAAATGATGAGAATTGCGGAGAATAAAATGCACTATTTTCAATTTGATCAATTTTCAGGAACGTTTACAATCATTCTATAATCGAACCAATATGCAATAACAAATTCGAATTTAAAACGGTTCAAACATTTTTAAAATTGAAATAGATAAAAATATTTATAACAATGTCTGAATAAGAATTAATATACCTAAGTGCTTGATGAAGACTAAATCCTCTCCCTCTCCCACCCACGGGGGAATTTCGAAAAATCCCTTCTTAGTGTGAATTGCCATGGCATACCCTACTAAAACAGATAAAAACAAAAAAAACGCATCTAAAATAGTACAGTAGAAGCCATTATTCCAGTTAAGCCTTAATGCTCTCCCCCCGCAGGGAATTTCGAAAAATCCCTTCTTAGTGTGTGTTTCCATGATGTACCCTAACCGTACCAAATTTCACCTCTTTAGGTTAAGTGGTTTACTCTGGGCGATGATGAATCAGTGAGTGAATGAGTGAGTCAGTCAGTCAGGACAAGCAATTTCATATATTTAGATAAATTATTATTTTTAACTAATACAATAAGATTTGTCTGTAAGACAGAGAATTCTTCCTCCCCAATAACAAAAACATACACCCTGAACATTATATATGTTAAACTCAAAGACAGAAATTGCTAATTGAGCGAAAAGAACGACCACAAAGCAAAATTCGCATCGTGGATTTGTAAATACGGCCACGAAGTGAAATTCATGTCATGGCAGTTGTAAAAGCAGCCGCAACGCATTGTGGCTAACTCAAAAATAATCACGAAGCAAAATTCGTGTTGTGGCTTTCATAATATTTGACCATTGTGATGATTAAGAAAAGCCATAACGCATTCTGAACGTTAGCTGATGCAATCACCATACAGGATCATACGACATGCAGTGGTTTGTAACTTTAAAATATGGGTTCTAGGCTTGAAACATTTTTATTTGCAATTTTTAATGGTGAACAACATTAGTTCTATAAGTTTTCCTAGAAATTTAATTTTCATACTTAAAAAAATTTCAAAGAAATAAAATATATGGAGAAAAATACACACTCGTTTCTTTTGTTTTGCTAAAAAGTGCTAAAGGTCTAATTGCATATACAGTGGGTGATCTGTTAACGAACAAATCAGATAAACACTTTCGCAAAAGATTTTTGTTTAACAACAAACACATGTTCAGATAATGAACACTTCACTGAAAAAACATAAAAAGAAGCAACGGAAAATAATGAATACCAATTGATTTTCTCTTGTCTTCAGGTAACAATTTGAAACCTTTTGGAGCACAGGAGATGTCGACATCGACATTTAACCCGGTATATACTGATCTGATAGTATTCCTCTAAACTTTGAAACTCTCCTTTGTAATTCCAGTCTTTTATTTTTCTGACAAAGAAATTTTTTATAGTATTCGCGAGACTGTTGGGCTGGTTCGTTAAGTTTCGCATCGGCTTTTATTTTCGAAAGATGAGAGTATAATAGCAAAGGTAGAGTGGGCAGAAGATGTCTGATGTTCCTGGGCAGTATAGCTTGAACAGGTNCCAATTATCGAACCGTGTTAGAGTGAATCCGTGCTATAGAAGTGCCGTGTTATACAGGGGTTACCTGTAAATAATGTTCTTAATGAGTAGTGACTCTTGGATTTGAAAAAAAAATCTGTTAATTAAATGTAAAAAGCATTTTAAAATTAACAGAATAATTTTATAAAAATTTATTGGTGAATGGTCAGCTAGCCAACAACTATTTATTGGAAGTAAATCAACTGCCACTGTTTTAAAAACAATTTAACATATAAGCAATTTATTAATTACAAACAATTATTTTCATGTTTTTACATTGAAAGACATTATGCATAAGCCCTAACATTATAATCAGTTATACCACAGCCCTTATATCCACACTTACACGTAATAATCAGATCCAATGAGCCATCCACCTGACAACACTATTGTTGTTTAATATTTACAATGGCTGAAAAGTTATTTGAAAAATATATCATCTTATAAATACAGTAAGACTCCGCTTAACACTGCCTCGATATAATGAAGTCTGCCTGAAGACTAAAAAAAAAACAACAACTACTACTCAAAATTTATGCTGATTCAAATTATGACAGCATTTCATTGATTTGTATGTGATATGATTATTCCTGAACATGAACCAATCAGCAAAAGGTGGCAATTTGTCATAGTGCTGTACTTTCCTTAAATTCTGCAATTTTGGAAAAAATATATCATAGATGCCATACGCAATATTGACTTCGCTTGGCAAGAATTAACTGATAAATACACGAACAAAGTGTAGAAGAAGTTATGGCTAAAGGTATGCAAGAATTCTCAACACAAACAGCCTATCACTATTGTTAGGTTGACCAAATTGTCAACCTAATCGATACAGCAGGACTAGATGTAAACAAGCAAGATATTGAGGAGTTACTGCAGGTTTCTGGTGAGAACCTTACCAACAACAACCTTCAAAAACTGGCAGAACAAGGAATTCGTGTAGAACTGGAAAATAGTGATTCCAAAAAATTAATAATGCAAAGAATTTCTCTTCAGATTTCCTTAGAAGTTTGATAACGATAACCGAAATTGTTATTCAAATTGTAGCGAATGATCCAGATTTTGAAAAGAATGCAAAAGCAAAACAAGGTGTTTTGGATGCAATCATCTGATACTGACATTTGCTTAAGGAAAGAAAAAAGCAACAAATGAAATTGCAAAAGAACAATAATTTAATTACAAGACTTTATTGCAAAAGAACAATAATTTCAGAAAAGTCAGGACCTTCATCACAAAAAATGAACTTTACATTTCTGTATGCATATGCTTGTGCTTATTTATCATATTATTATTATACAAATTAATATAAAAATAACTTAAAATTGGTTTATTTTTGGTCACGTGTTTCCCTTTCCCTATTTACTCTGTTAAAATGACCTTGTTTAATGCTGTTTCATTTAGTGCTTTGTCATCTAAGAACATATCCCCGCATTAAGCAGGGTCTTATTGTACAAGCAAATATTTATTGTGACATTAAAAAAATTGCAGTCTGGCATTGTGACAATCATTTTTCATTTATTTAATTTGGAATATATTCTCTTCACCTCAAATTAGCAGTGTAGTGTCTTGCCTCTGTACATCATACTTTTCCTTTAACAATAGAGTTGTGCAAGTCACCTATTAACTGCTTTCAGGGGAAAAGTTTTGAATTCAAATAATGTGACTTCTAGTTTGCATCGGAAGTTAGTATATAGTTAATCGAGGCCTGCAGCCTAAGGTGTCCATATCTGGAGTTGGATTTCCTTTAACTCCATTCTGAGATTAAGGAAAGATGGACAGACAAGTGAAAATTTATAGGTTTACAATTTTTTCAAATTGTAGCCCAAAAAGAAAAACAATGTTTGTGGCATAGCTGTATCTGTATGAAACATGCAGTGTGTAGCGTCTTTGTAATCCAAAAAGATAATTGGTAGACGAACGAACAGCAATTAGTTAGAAAACGTTACGTTATGTACACCAAGTTATTTTACAATGTTAAAATTATGACATTATGCGAATGATGCTTATGTACACAATTCATTTCTCACCTCCTAGCGGAAGTTTGTGACCGCACCGGAATTAAGCATATTCTGACGACGCCATATCATCCTCAGTCGAATTTTACAAAAAGAGGGAACCGCACCTTGGGTAGGATGATTGCGGCATACATCGAAAGAAACCATAAAGAATGGGACACCCATATATCAGAATTAGCGCTGGCATTACGAACTTCAGGACAGGATTCGACAAAGTATACGCCAGCTAAACTACATCTCGGGAGAGAGATTGCACTCCCGTGGGACCGCCTGACGTCTTATCCAAGTCGCCCTACGACTATTAGAGAAAAATGGGCAAAATTGCAACAGATAAGAAAACAAGCCCGAGACAACGTGCGAACTGCGCAACAAAAACAGAGAAGGACTTACAATTTAAGAAGGCGGCCAGATACATTCAAGGTTGGTTCATTAGTTGTCTTAAAAGCTCACCCTATTTCTTCTTCTAGCCGACGCTTCAGCGCTAAATTGGCACCTAAGTGGTCAGGACCTTACGAGATCGCTAAGATTATCTCGCCAGTAGTCTACGAGATAAAAGATCCCCACACTGGGGCCAGCCACGGAAGTCAACATATCGCTAATCTGAAGCGATACACAC
>NW_019385319.1:162146-237230 GCF_000671375.1 Centruroides sculpturatus | reverse complement strand
AGCAACGGCGATGTCGAATGGTGCACACTCGGTAAGTAATCCTACAATTTTTTGTTTATAGCGTAGTTTATACGGATTATTTCCAAAAAAAATATACGTATTTTGGAAATGTTGAGTCAGATTAGTCTAGAATCGATTAATTTTATGGAAGAAAACCTTTCAAACAGCCATAGTCCGTAAACTTCACACGTGTCAGGCTGCGATTCCTACAAAATTGATTCATAAAGAAAGGAACGTATCTACCATCTTATAGGGGGATCGACTGTATTACAAATAAAATCATAAAAATTTCGGAGACTAGAACGGATTAATTGCATTTGCATTAATTTCTATAGGAAAAATTGCTTCGGTTAACGAACAGAGTGGTGGAACGGATTAAGTTCGTTAACCGGGGTTCCACTGTACTTGCTGTAATATAGTCCATCGAAAGAATTATTTTGGATTAAAGAGATAACCATTCACTGAACAAATAATACAGCTAAATTAGTAAATTCAACATTTTAATTATACTTTTCACTATATTCACATACCTAACACAAGTTTGATGTTTTCGTAATCCATCATATTCTTCACTATATAATGATCAGGTTAAGGTACTGGATAGCTCCAGCATGTACAGTACCTCTGAATAACAGACAAAGTTCTTGATCCCAACAAGTATCCGCTATTCAGAGATTACATACTGTATTTTCATTCTGAACCAAAAACTTATGAAAGCAAAATTAACAAGTTACTTTCAAGACAGCAAGATATAATGAAAAATGATGAAAAGTACATTTTAGATTAAAATAAATTTTATGATGAATTTTTTTTACTTATTTTAACTAAAAATGTACACAAGTTTATGGACTGATCTCATATATTATCTCTGAATTTAAGAAAAAGTAATTCATTATTTACAGCAACTTAAGTTATCTTTTTCAAATCAAATTTTAAAAACTTTCCATTAATTCTTAAATATATTATGTATACATTAGTTTAAGAATGAGATCAGTATACGTATTCTAAGTGTTTCCGAACAAATGACATTTACGATTAGTTTATCTGCTGTTAATGCTACCAATATTAAGAGGCAAGCAATCTAACTCATTAGTGTGTATAATTTACTCAACTTACAAGAAACTTATAACAGCCTCTTTGATTTATATATTATGTATTTCAGATTCGAATACTTTAGATAAAGAGGTTTAAGAAGTGTAAAATATAGAAGAGACTTGAAAAATATATTTCATTTCAATCAGCACTAAAACAGTGAGTGCTGAATATAAAAATCTGCAACAGAAAATTAACAGTAATATTTTCACAATTAATGATACCAAATAGAATTCGAAGTTTTTAATCTTCCCTTTAAATGCCCTAAAACCTACGATTCAAAAAACAAAAAAAAAAAAAGTTTGTCTGCCATATAAGATGGTTCTTCAATATTCTTATAGTACGTCTACCATCTTATATGGCAGACGTACTATAAGAATATTCAGATTCTGCACTGAGACTTTTGGTAATGTCACAGTACTCGATGCTTAGTTTTAAACAAAAATATAATTATATATGAATGAATATATAGATAAATCTGTGTCCTTCCTCCAATGCTTTTTGATTTAGAATAACTTTTTCAGATGTAATTGCACAGCGCCATATAATTGACCAGGGCACAATCGTTCAAACAACGCGCAAAATAAAACATAGCGAGAACAGGTTGCCAGGGGCTATACAAGTCAAAAAACATCAGGAACAACCATCCCATACAACAAGAAGACACAAGAAGAAACAAAAGACAGCTTTTGGCAAAAATATGATTTAAAAATTTAGCATAGTAAACTTAAGTCAAAATAACAGTTTTAGCAAATTCAGCCAAATACAAGTCTAGATAATTATCTAGAATACACTCTTTTCACAGAAAAGGTATACAGTAGAGTCCCGCTAGTCCATACTAATTGGGACAGAGCCATGTTCAAATTAGCCGAATAATTGAAATAATGCAGAAGCAAACAGTAAAACAGGTCCAGTTTATTTAAATTCAAAACTATCAATGACTTTTGTTTCTGTTTTTGTGCGTAAGTACTGTATAGATCTGCTGTTTTAATAGGCCATGTCAAACACGGCTTTATTAATTTTGTACAGTACTACAACAAAATACAACAACTCTAATTTTCTCAAAATCAATTATAAACAAAATATTATTAAATTTAACACTTACTTACGATTATATATATATATGTATATTAAAACCTAAACAGAAGATGAAAGATATTAGATTTAATTAAATATTCAAGTTTCTGTAAAAACAAATTACACCAGTCAACTTTCAAATATCGAGTGAAAGTCATTTGCATTTTTTCTCTAAAAATGGATAAATGTTTAACGCTGCAAAATAAAATCTATTGTGACGCAATCTGCAACTTTTGCCAACTTCGTCTGCGAACATTAAAATCGATTCAAAGAAATGAAGTTCATTGAACGTTTTTTTCTTTGTTTTTTTTAAATAATAACGCATTTATTCGAAATTCAATGATAAATTTCATACAAGCCAGCGTATAACAACCACCGCATTCGCTAATTGAATTTTTATTACTACAGACGATGTAAAACACTTAATTTACCAATGTAGAAATTTAGGCTTAAAAGTTTCATTCTCAACGGCTCTAAAACGTTAGAGAATGCCTTCCGTTTCGTAATATACACCGTAATAGCAATTATTATATAAAAATCCCGATACATTCCATCGATTGGCTTACCATTTCTTCTTGAGAAAGTCTATTTTCGTTCAGATGAAACGAATTTCGAAACGTCGAAATCGAACTTCACATTACAAGCCAGACGACAAATATAGCTCACACGATTGCCAACAGATGGCATTTCGACAGATTACAAACCATTTACGTTACAAAAAAAAAAGTTTATTTAAAATATAGTTTAAAAACGTTGTACTAATTTTATTTAATAATAATTTTACAAAAAGAAAATAGAAAAGTAAGATATTTCAAACATTTAATTATCAGTTACGGAGATTTCTAATTTCAAGATGGCAGCTTCCATGAAGTTGGATGAGGTAAGCTGGTTGATAATATAGAAGAATTACAATTATTATAAAATAAAATAAAAAAAGAACATGAGAATAATTAGGTAAATGTATTGGTACTTTGTTATGAAAATTTAACTTTGCATAACAAAGTGTATTATCAAAAAAATATATTTTTGATAATTATAACATATTTTAATAAGGACCTCATTTTAAAAAAGGAGAAAAAAAGATGATCCCAGATCTGGTCATTTGTCAACATTAATCACTAAAGGGAAGGTTGAAAATGTGAAACCATTAATTAGAAATGTTGAATATATGAACAAATTGAAGAAACATTGAAGATTTCATTGGGAACAATCAACACAATCATCCAAAATTACCTTTGCTATAGGAAGCTTGTTGCCAGATAGGTACTGCATTCATTGACAGATAAACAGAAAGAAATCTGTATGGAGTAGTGCAAATATATCTTTAAGAAATTCAACAGAGAAACTTCAAATTTAGTTTCGGATGTAATTTAGTAACAGGTGACAAAACTTGGATATATAGTTTTGATTGTGAAGCAAAGAGGCAATGAACATTTGGTGTTCTTCATCTTTACGTCTTCAAAAACAGTGCACTGTTTAGGAGCAAATGGTTGTCACTTTTTTCAGAAAAAGTGGTTTCATGATAATGGTTGAATTGATAGATCAAAAAACGGTTTATACTGGCTAGTATGTCTCAAAATATCTGCCAAAAGTTTTTAAAGATATGTCCAAGGGCTGTCCAAAAATTGGTCTATATGTAAACAATCCTGTTCAATTACGACAATGTCAAGGCCTGTACTTATGCCTGCCAAGAAATTGTAATTTTTATAGAATTCAAAAGTTTATTTAATTTCACGTTCTTTGTATTTTTCTTATTAATTTTCATGCGATTTTTTCTATCTTCGAAAGTTAGAAATTTAATAGAAGAGGACAGGTTTAACACAGTTAATGATGCATGGTGTTGAAATCTTTCAAGAGAAGATTGGTTTTAATTTTTGGTTTAGAAGAATGCAACTTTGCATTGTTGTTAAAGAGAATACTTTGAAAAACTGAAAGTTTCAGATCTTAAAACTGAATAAATGTATGTGATTATTAAAATTTATTGAGTGTATAATCCAATTTATAAATAACAATCCACGAAACCTTTTTTTACAAGTGTTATATCCGTAACAAACTCCACAAACGCTTTTGACCTCCACTAAGGTCTGCTTCAGGTGGTGACTGACTGTGTTTCTTCCAATTTATATCTTTTTATCTTCTTTATTATTGTATAATACAATTAATACTTTTTTATTGCAACTTTCCAGAATGAAAATATGTGCTGAATGAGCAATTATTTATTATAACATCACCACAATGCTGGGCTGCAATTTTTAATATATTTCATTTAAAATATATGTTCTCCATTTTAAATTAGTAGGTTTTGCCCCTGCACTTCATACTTTTCCTTTAACGATAGAGTTGTGCTGATCATCTATCTAACACTCTTCAGGAAAAAATTTTGAATTGAAATAATGTGACTTCTAATTTGCATCAGAAGTTCATATATAATTAATTGGAGCCTCCTTCCTCTAAGGTTTCTATTTCTGGTTTTGTTTTTCATTTATCTAACTTTGAGATTAAGGAAGTGATGAATAACTTGGAATTTATAGGTCTACAATAGTTTCAAATTGCAGCCCAATTAATTTTTGTTTTTGTATATTATATACAGTTTATATTTAAGAAAAAAAATTAATACTATTTGGTAAAATATAATTTTTAAAAGATTATTATTTATTGTTAAATTTAATTTTGTTCTTTAAAATACAGTAGAGCATCGATTATCCAAATACTGATCAATCAAAACATTGGTTAACCAAAAGCATTCCAGTTGGCAAATTCAAATTTCTGCTAGGGCTGTGACTTTGCAGCACACTTCCCCTCCCTGCCAAACTGAACTGTAGGCCTAGTTTAATGTAATTGCAATCCTCTGTATTGACACAATTTTTGTTTTTGGATGCTTTAGAAATCTCCAGTATTTTCATGGTTTTAATGTGTTTTTCATCACAAACTTTGTTGAATAATTTAGCTTCCTCTAAGTTCACCATTACCCTGGGCTCTGCAGCATAAGAAGCTAACACTGACTGGTTTGTTGTGTTTGATGTTATACGAAATATTTATGTTATTTTAATTATGCTAATTGTAACGGACACTTTGTACGTGTGCTTGGTCAAGTGGCCAGTGGTGTGAAGCTATTGTTTGTGGGATTATGATTAAATGCCCCTAAGGCAGAAGACCCCTAGCTGCGGCAACGGAAGTCATTGTGAGAGTAATCCTGCGCGGTACGAGAGGAACCACAGGGTTAGACACTTTGTGGTTTGGTCACTTGTTAAGACGTCGGCGAGTGCGAGAAGCAAGAAGAAGAACGAACGTATACCCCAGAATAGATTTGAATCTTGGGGTACGGACTCACCACTTTTAACTTGTGCCTGGCTAAGATTTCCGTTAGCGGTAACACTAATATTCACAAGTCACAAGTCAATTGACTTGTGAATATTAGTGTGACTTTTATGTATACTAGTGTATTTTTAAACCTATTATCATAGATTGGGATGCAGTATACCTCCTGTATTCTTTGGATGGCCAACCGATCTTTATTGTTCCTTAATAATCTACAGTGACAGTCCATTAACCCAGCATTGTCAGGATTGACACACTGACAGATTATTGAATATGCTGCCTTATCAGATGGTGGAAGTTCTTCCTATTTTTTTTTTTTTTGTTTTCAATCCCCTGAAAGTCTTACATATTTCTGTGTGTAAAACTGCAATAATCAAACTTTTATGATTGTTTAACACATCATTTTAATTTTTTCAAGCTATTCCTACCCTTGGTTGATTTGAAACAAGAACATTTTATTCTTACTTTGTGCTTTGTACACTTTTATTGCATATAAATACAGACGTACTCTAATTATCAAAGTACGTACATGGAGTAATGTTCTGTAACTGTTTCCATGATAATTTTGATTCCAAGTGTACTAAATATTTCTGCTTTTCATATGAAATGCATGCACTAGGAAAAGTCATTAGAAAAATCATGCATGAGGTAACTGTTTTCACCTAGGACAGCATGTTGCCTGGGCATTTGTCATCTCTGAAAGGAGAATCAGAGAGCTTACATCTTTTTCCAAGAACTGCACGTTTTGAATGCTTTTACATGATAATCTTAACTTCTGACTTAACCCAGTGCACTGATAGTCCCCCAATGATGATCTCAACATGACAGGTTAATGGAATTTCACTGTATATACTGTTTGATCTCGTTTATAACAGATACTTACCCATAAATATTTGGCTATCCCTGTAACTATGATTCTGAGTGGAGGATGATAAACTACTATTACAGTAGAGCCTCGAAAACTCGGCACTCGATAACCCGGCACTCCGGATAACTCGGCCACACCCTGGCAGGGCAAAAAAATCCTTAGTTAATTAATTTTCATTATAGACAGCTTTATGCCTCATAAAGTATTTTTCTGAGGTCTGTCTTATCAGGTAAATTACTGTACACAGTGTATTCATTAATTTTCATTTTCATGTAGTAAAGGCCCTATGCCTTCATAAAGGACGTACTTTTCCTTTGTTTAAGAGTATTTGGGCAGTTTATTCTCTGTTGTATTCTCAAGTAAACAATACATACAATACAGTACAATATTTTCTGAGGAAACACGCATACTTATCCTTTTTTAACCCCATTTCCGATAACCCGGCATTTTCACAAACTCGGCCACCCTTCGGTCCACATTAGGCCGAGTTTTCAAGGCTCTACTGTATACATTTAATTGAAGGTTAAACTGTGCATTCATTACTGCACTTTTGGCCCTGTATTTTCAGGAAATATACATTTGCAAATTTCTGAATAAGTTTTTTGGAATTCCCGCTATTACTATATGTGTTCTATTTCTTTCCAGGTATCTTTTATGTTAGAACAATGTGTGAATGTTCTCTTGACTAATGATCTAAAGGCTGCTACTTTATACATAAAGGGAGCGCTAGAGCTTGCTGGAATGAATAAAGGCTTAAATTCTGGTTTGTAGTGTACTCTTGTGATGATATTACCATAATGGAATTTTATTTAATATCCAAGAAGTGCACCTCTATGGAACTAAGTTTTAAAGTGAGACCATATGGGTTTATATTAAAGACCTGTAAATGTTACTATGAAATTGATTTTAATTGATAATGATTCTTAATTTTAATTTTGAAAACATATGTCATCGAATGTAATAAGGCAATTACATAATTTAAAAACACTCCAATATGCTTTAGAACATTGAGACATTGCATTTATTTAAAAATAAGAAGTTCCAGTTAGACCTGAAGCTGACTAGTGAATGTAATTGAAATTGTTCATAAATCATCTACTTTACTGCTGGAAAAGTACATAGGTTGACTTATGGTAGTTGAACATAGATATAGGTTCTAGCTTTTGGAAAGTGCAATTTATGAAATTCACACTTTCTATTTTTGTAAATTTACAGAAATGAAGAAAAACTGCCAGAATTATTAATTTTTTACTATAATTGAATTGAAAAATATAAATTAATGAAGGAGTTATTTCATGGATAGATGTGGGATATTTTGCTTAAATCTGCCTAATATGTAAGTAACTTTTCATTTTGTTTTAATTTAGATTAAAATAAGAAATGAAAAATTTTGTTTCAAAAAACTGAATTGATTTTAGTAAGCAGATAAGTTTTGTTTATTTCTTAATGCAAGAAATCTTAAAATTTTAATTAATTTATTACATTACTCTACTATATTTATATTGGCTTTCATATTCATTGATTGCATTCTATATAAAGTACAAATAATTTTATTGTAATGATGGAAATCCATACAATAAAATAATACATAGATTTGTTTCTGTAAATCTTACATAATATTAAGGGAAAATTTTATTAACAGTAAAGTTACCTTATTTTTTATTGATTTCAATCATATCCTCCTTAATCTCACTATCCAATAAGATAAATGTTAGGTCTTAAAGTTAATATAACAACAATGACAACTGTGATTTAAGCAAAGACATGGAATATATTATAGTAGAGGTGCAGAACATTTTCAGGACTCAAAATTTTCCCAGAATCTACCCAAAATAGCCTCAAAAATAATTTGAACACAAAATAAAACAACAGTTTACAAATCATTTAATTATTACTAGTTTGGAAAATTCAAATTAAATCAGACAAATAATTAAATAAGCTTAACATATAATTTTCCATACAACACTAAATTGATAAATTAACAAAAATTTTTAAAATTAAAAGAATAATTTAATATAAGCATGTGCCACCATCATCGAATAGCACATACAATTATAAACTTGATGTAATACATTGATTAATAGAAAATTAATAAAACTGAAGTCATTACCAGTGCCTTCATCTTATTTTTAGCCAGTGGTGTGCCGTGACATTTGATGATAGGGAAGCTGTATTTCTGTAAGAAGCCAACTTCCAGGAGCAATCAGTTAATTCTCTAAATTTATTTTTAATAGATTATTTATCTGACGTACTTAATAAATAAACAATTTCAATATAATTACCTCTGTTATTAGATTCAATAGATTCCCTATGCCCTCTAAATGCTGATTCTTGCTTTGATAAAAACATATATTTTATCTAAATTAATAGATGTAATATTTATTAACCGTAATTACCTTGTTATAATTTTCAATATTTATTTTATATTATTTACTAATGTTAAATTCTATTCTGCTTTGATTTCCAAATTGCTTCAAATATGAAAGAATCAACGATTTTTCATGTCTTTTGCCAGCTAAATTGTCAAAGCCATTCTTATTCCACACACTAATTTCATTTGAAAATAGTAGGCAAGCCAACAAAACAATTTTTGCATTTTTATGCATTTACAGAGCCATTTTATCATGAAAATGTCAAACAAATTTTTTATTGAAATGTTTATATTTAACTTAGGCATTGCCCTTTCTCTTTTAATAATGTTTTCTTTTTCATTATATGATCTTGAGCCAAAACTTTTTTAAAATAAATTCTCAATATCACAATTACATTCGAATCACTAGCCATGATATAAGGGCTAAAATTAAAAATAAAATTATAAAAACTTACTTGGTAAAATAAAATATATGGTGGATATCCATACCTGGGACAAAATATTTTTCAATTGTATGAATATACTTTTAAAGAAAATTATAATTAAATATAGTGTTGTAAAGAAATGTACACAAAAATAACATAAAATATTGTTTACTCTTTAAATCTTAACCACTTAGTCAAATAGCTCCCTACAAGTGGAATCAGAGACGATCTTGGTAGGTGTGCAGTGTGTGCATGCATGCCAAATCCCGAGGGTGCCAATACTGGTCAATGTCAAATGCCTCTTTTGTTGCATCACTAGTATATCTCAAAGGATGTGACAGGATTGTTGTAAATTTTAAACATTTCTCACCATAGCTGTAAAAATCTAAATATGTTAAACTTAATAGATTTTCCGTCATTTGTTTTCTAACTAATTCGTTTTAGGACCAGGTGTTGTCCATGGAAATTTCCAAAATTTACAACTTTTCGGTCACTCTCGTTGAACTGGAAAAATTTCTGTCTTTATTACATCTAATATTTCAAAGAAATCAGTCCCCACTGTACTCGGCTATAGATTGGTTTGGTTAAGCTTTTGTTTAAGTAAAATTTAGGCTCTTTCATCAGGGTTTTGTTTATGTCCCCAATTACCTAATTGCTTAATTATTTAACTACTTCTTAAGTAGAAATAAGTCAAAACCAGTACTTTGTACTCGAATATTTGTAGTCTCGGAAAAAAGTGGAAAGACAAATTTTTATGACAAATGGATATATAAATCATAAATTTAAGGAAAATAAATATCTAGAGCTTTATCTATACCTGGTGCATCTCTCTCATTCATTAAATTTAGTTGTAAATGACTCTGTCAAAGTAACAGTTAATTTTTTAACATTATACAAGAACTGTACACATTTTTTCTACATCCTTTTAAAGATGGGATATACGAAATCGTAATGTCACTGGTTTAACATTGAAATCCGTGAGTAATATAAAATCGGAGAGCGGAATAAAAATATCAAATATTTTAATGAATTTTTTAAACTCCTGTCAACTATACAGAACTATCATAAAAACATACCAGTAAATTCTTATCAGTTGGATTAAGTTATAAATCTACTCATGATTCGCGTAATTGGGAGAGGGCAGCCAAATATCTAGCGGGCAGGTGGCTAACAGCCCAGAACAGGTCCTAGATAGAATTGGATGCATTATATGTGTAGCATCCACCCAAGGTCCTAGGCTTCCACCGGCTAAACTGGGTGAGGTTGGTGCTCTGTAAAGCGCATGCATGAATCTGGCTTTTTGGATGCTGACAATACAGCGCTTCCACTCTGCCACTAATATTCGAATATACAATAGCAATCTTTTTTTTTTTCACGTGTAGTATAGAAATTTGTAAAAAGATACATAATGCGGTTATAATAAAATATTGTGCGATGATTATCATGTAATTAAAATTAATATGTGTTTATTTTTTAGAAAATACAAGGGAAGCGGCGCATCCACTGCTTTCAATGATGGCATACCACTGTTTTTAGCATCAAATAGTTCTTATTAAATACTGTCTACTGGACATTTTGATGTCCCAAAATGCAAAATTTCTTTATGGTGATGATGGTTGTATAATTTTTACTTTTAAGTATGGAAGTCAGACAAAAATGGCTCCCAAGTGTTTTACATTATTTGGAATTAGGATCTTGAAACATCAAGAAATACAAAAAAAAGATGGGAGGTTTCTTTTCTGTATGAGTGTTTGTATGTGTATATGGGGACATGATTTTTTTCATCTATTTTAAAGTTTAACTCCAGTGCCTTCTGTCAAAAATTTCTGAAATTTTGCAGGGAGGTTTGTGTATTAGGGGAAATTGTTTCTAGAAATTTTCAGGAAAATCAGAATATTGGTTTAGGAGATATTAAGGGTATGGAGCCATATCAAAAAGCTTTCAAGTTATGAAATTTTTTTTAATTGTATGAATAATTTGCAAATTTCCTGTGTAGGGAGAACAAGTGAATACTGTAGAGCATCGATTATCCGACCCCCGATTAACCGTCACATCGGTTAACCGACCATTCTAGTCAGCAAATTTCAAATGTCTGCTAGAAATATGGCATTACAATATTTGGCTATGTCTTGGCTACTTTAATATTATTTTTGTTAAATATTTGCGTATTTTAGCTGGCATCAACGGCTCGACCATTGGAGGGAGGCCTATATTTAAACGAGACTTAATTTTCTAATTATGAGTGGTTGTTTGTTTCGTGAGCAATAAAATAATTTAAAAATAATTTTTAACGATACAATAGCAATGATTATTATTTTAAAAAAAAATTTGTTAGGCTAAACATCGATGAAAATTCAACGTGAAGTTGGTTAATAGCGATATACTAATCAACTAATTACATGGGATATACTAATATCCTAATATACTATACTAATAATGTATTTTTTCCTTCTTTTCGGTTATCTGATTTTTTCAGTTATCCGACCAACCTGAGTCCCCAATTGAGTCGGACAATCGATGCTCTACTGTATTTTGTTTTATTTCAAGCCTGTGTGAAATTTTACCCATTAAATAGTGTCAAAAAGAGTTTTGAAATAAAAACAAATTTCCTTTTTTGGTTCTTTTTTAAGCTCTGTTTTGATTTTTGTAACATTCCATAAAACAGGTCTTATATACATAAAACAAAAAGAAATCATCGAGTGTCCTACCTTTACTTCCACATCAACCCAAATATCCATCCTTCTTTAGAATATTAACTTCCAAGGATTTGACTATCAAAAGTAACTACCCACTGATAAAATGACCTCTGTTAGACTCCTGATAACCTGCATCCTGAAAAACAAAAATTATCCTGTTCTGAAGATCAGAAATTACAGTCCTATTAAATAATTTGACACTAGAGGAAGGTGCCTAATGCCTCCTTCTAGTGTCAAAATAGCCATAACATTACTAGCCTGATAACATATGGCAGTAGTTGGCTTTGGTATTACAAGGTATCGGGTTTAGTAAAGTTGTTTGTTTATATAGATGTGCCTTTTTGGGGTATACGATGGCTGGTTGAGTGCCTTATGTGGGATTTTACAAGATGATGGTGCTTGATGCATCTCCAGCTGGCATTGTAGTGACCAATGATGATTATAGCATAATGTCATATATACTGGAATATGAGATTAGACCAGAGGTCTGGGTAGCATAATTGGCAATGCATTCACATGGTAAGTGGGAGTTGCAGGTTAGAGTTCTGCTCTGGACTGATTCTTTTTTCCAGTAATTCTAAATTATTTAACCTATCCCATGTTGAAATTTTTCTCCATTGCATGTTGCACCATATTGAATTTTTGTCGATCTTAAGCCTTGTGGCTACACGCCATATGTAATCATATATTTCGTATATAATTGTGTTATTTTATCTTGTATATTTCCCGCTTCACCTCTGTCTGTCCTATTTGTTTACCCTTCCTGGAATGTTCTCGTTTTTCTTTTCCTTGACTTGGGTATGCGGTTGGGCTAACCCGAGAAGCAACGAAAGGAATGTAGCTCGGAGGGAAGGGAGCGATCGGGAGACTCGGAGGGGAGAACTGGAGACGGAGAAAAGGAAGTGAGACGGGTAGGAAGGAACGGGAGTGGAGGAAGCTAAAAGAGGAGTCTCCCCGGCAAGTTTAGCGTGTGAGGGTGAAAAGAGAGAACTTGGGGAACGTGGAGAGTGACAAGACGTCTCCCCGGAAGGTTTTGCATCGTATTGTGAAAAGGAGACCTGTGGAACGTATAAGAAAAAGGAACTCAACCGAAGGGAGCGAGAAGGATCATCCCTTTGGATTAACATCTCTACGTGAAACAAGAAACGGAGCTTACCAGTCCCCCGATCAATGAGAAACCGCATCCATCAAGTTTTGGGTACCCTCTTTCCTTATTCTTTACTTTCATCTTCTAAATCTTCGAGTAAGCCGGCTATATATATATATATATTAAGTTTAAGTAGTAATAGAATTATATTATTAATTAAGATAGTTTTAAGTGAGCGGATAAGGAACGACGCGCGTGCAATCTTTGTCGGGTTAATAAATTATGTGGAGTATCCGTGGGATTAGCATAGTGGTATCCTGAGAACCTATATCCTAAAAAGCGAGTAAATAAAAATTTATTGTGTTTCATTCATCTAATCTGGATTGTGCGTTTTTATCTTGCTCGCTGCTCTCACAGCCTAAAGAAAATTGCATGTTTTTGAAAAAAATAATCATGGCTATTGTATCATCCAAAATTATTTTTTATGTTTTTACATTTATTAATAGATATATTAATAAATGTAAAAACATAAAAAATTATATTTCAGAAGTTAGTTTTAATATAAAAATTATAACAGCTAGCGACATCACATCTAGTCTCAAAAACGCTCTGATGATGAATCAAGAAATCTCAGGTCCACAGGTCAAGGTCATTATGTCACAAATTTAGATATGTCAGAAATACCAGGGAATAGGTTAATTAAAAATTATAATTACAGTCCTACCATTCCACCATGTCTCCATCAAGAAAATTATATCAAAAGTATACAAAAAATTCCAAAAAGAATTAGATTTATTTACAATACCTTCACAATTTCATGAAAGCATAGATGTACAGTACCTGCTCCCAGTCAAGATGAGATTTGCTCTTACATTTTTTTAAAGACTATATTATATCTATAAATTTTATTATCAACTTTCACTGCATTCCTATTATATTACAGTACTTAAATAAGTATTTGAAGTTCCCATCACCTTTTTTTCTCTAGCAAACTTGTTAACTATTTTCTATATTTCTCTAGTAAGAAGAGGAATATTATCCATTATAAAAATCTTGAAGCTGTTTAATTTAAAAGCTGCTCTTTTTGCTTTATATTGTGCTGTAGTGTGCTCATTATGATCCCTTTCCTGATGTTTGTGTTGATTCTGGGTACAGTGGGTGTAGCTTGTAATCAATTGTTGAATGAGCTTCCATGAGTATCCATGTTGTGCCTCAGTATGTTTGGTATATCTTAACTTTTTCCATGTGTCTAGGATGTCTGAATAATGGATGTATGTTCTTTTGATGAGTGAATAAAAGGCTGAGAACTTGAGGGTGTAGAGCAGTGGTTCTCAACCTTTCTGAGGGCATAGAATACCATTCATATACTTTTTATATATACTGATTTTTAGTATCAATATATTAAAATATTGATAAGCAATTCCATGTTTACTATTCTCAGGAAGCAATGAACTCATCAACTTTAATGTTAATGAAACTGATGAATGTACACAATACCAAATTAGTACAATTAATAAATACACAGTGTCTTTTGGCATTACAGGCATACCTCGACTTACGTCGTTTCGAGTTATGTCGTTCCCGATTATACGTCGTTTGTCAAAAAAGTATATGGAAAAATAAAAATCAAGTTTAAATCATTTTATTCGACTTTACATCTGTCTGCCACAAATATTGAAGTCGTAATATCACTAGAAAAACGTTTAAAGCACATAAAATCATATTAAAATACTGTATATACAAGTATGTACTGTATTTACAGTACATGCATTCATAAATTTAGATTACTTTTTTTCTGTACTATATTAAAAACTAAAATTTATTTGTTTGTAAGCTTAAAATAGATTTTTATTAACCATATATTATTAAAAATGCATTAATAAATAAAATACAGAACCGGGAATGGTAATTTACGGTTTAGCCTAGTGATAAGTAGATTCAGAGACAAGTAAATTTGACTTACGTCATTCTCCTGGAACCAATTACCGACATAAGGCAAGGTATACCTGTAATTTAGTTTAATCCAAATGTATGCAAGTACTTTCAAAATTTTACAAATGCCATCTTCAAGCAAAATAGAACATATTTAAAATGAGAACAAAATTTNTCACTAGGCTAAACCGTAAATTACCATTCCCGGTTCTGTATTTTATTTATTAATGCATTTTTAATAATATATGGTCAATAAAAATCTATTTTAAGCTTACAAACAAATAAATTTTAGTTTTTAATATAGTACAAAAAAAGTAATCTAAATTTACGAATGCATGTACAGTACTGTAAATACAGTACATACTTGTATATATTTTAATATGATTTTATGTGCTTTAAACGTTTATCTAGTGATATTATGACTTCAGTATTTGTGGCGGACAGACGTAAAGTCGAATAAAATGACTTAAACTTGATTTTTATTTTTTTATATACTTTTTTAACAAGCGACGTATAATCGGGAACGACATAACTCGAAACGACGTAAGTCGAGGTATGCCTGTACATACACTGAAAAAATTAGTAAATACTTAGAACTTTCCCACAAAATAAAATGTTTATGGAGAATGGATGAGATACCAATTGTACCAATAGTTCTTTCTTGCACAGGGTCAGTTAGATAGCCATTGGGAAATCAGGAAATTTCCAGAGATACTGGTAGGACTGGTCCCTTTATATTCATGTGCTTCATAAGTGGCCAGTCCATATATTTACTTGAATAAGTCTCATCCATACACAAAATCATACTACATACACAAACAGTATGTAAACAAAATATTTGTTTTCTGTATTTATGCCTTAATTATTGATAATTAACTTTGATCCTGCACAGCACTAAACACCATTACATATGCCATGTGGGATTTACTTCACAATTACAATAATAATTTGTTTTTATGTAAATAAATAAAATTTATATAAAAAAAACTAATTTTTATTATATACCCAACTTTTTATTTAATGTTACCAATAATAATAATAATAAACAATACTATAATACTATAAAATTAGAAATAGTTTATATTGACAGCATTTTCATGTATTTTTGAAAACTAATTAGTATCAATATATTTGTAGAAAATGAAATAAATTGAAGATATTGAAGAAAAATGTTAGATAAAGATATTCCTCTCAATAATTTAAATATTCCTCCCAGTGAAAGTGGAACTAATTCAAGATGGGATTGGATAAATTTGTTGCATTTATTAACACCTATTGCATTAGGTAACTAAAAATTAGTTTTTATTACGGATTCAATATTTCTTAAAAGTGCTTTGATATTTATTTATTGCTAATAAAATTTATAAAATTTTGGAAATTCAAATGAAATCAATGTGATGTATAAAAGATAGAAAGGAAACATTAAAGAAATATTATAGAAAATATAAAGGAGTTAAATATATAAACTCTGATTTAAAGTTTTGAAAAATGACAGCCATAAATCAAGGAGTTCAAGCATAAGCTTATTGCATGAGCTTAACGTTGTTATATAAAAAGTCTCCCAGAGAAAAATAACTTCACAATCTGTACATTATTTGATCAGGGAGGTTTCTGCCTTTAAAGGTATAAAATTATGTTCCTGGAGACATCAGTGGAAAGCTACTACTTAAGATATTGTCTTGGTGTTCTTCAAAACAATTTAGTAACTTTTTGGTTGTGGTCCCTATATAAAAAATTTTTGAACCAGAGTTTGAATCTTGCAGGGGGATCATAGAGATACCTGATTTTTCTAGATCAGAAAACTTATCCCTGTCACTACTGATAATTGTAAGCAAAGAAAAGTGTGATTTGATGGAAAGTATTAGTCTATATTTTTTAGTATATTTTGGAAGTAAGCCCATATTTGTGATTTGATGTGAAGTATTAGCCTGTATAAAACAATATACTATGACTATGCTATAATCAAAGATGAAACAATCCAGCACAACAGACCATATATCAAATTCATTGACAAACAAAAGACATTTATCATAGACATAACTGTACAAATATCCACAACATACAAAATACAGGTATACCTCGCCTTACGTCGGTAATTGGTTCCAGGAAAACGACGTAAGTCGAATTTACTTGTCTCCGAATTTACTTATCACTAGGCTAAACCGTAAATTACCATTCCCGGTTCTGTATTTTATTTATTAATGCATTTTTAATAATATATGGTTAATAAAAATCTATTTTAAGCTTACAAACAAATAAATTTTAGTTTTTAATATAGTACAAAAAAAGTAATCTAAATTTACGAATGCATGTACAGTACTGTAAATACAGTACATACTTGTATATATTTTAATATGATTTTATGTGCTTTAAACGTTTATCTAGTGATATTATGACTTCAGTATTTGTGGCGGACAGACGTAAAGTCGAATAAAATGACTTAAACTTGATTTTTATTTTTTTATATACTTTTTTAACAAGCGACGTATAATCGGGAACGACATAACTCGAAACGACGTAAGTCGAGGTATGCCTGTACATACACTGAAAAAATTAGTAAATACTTAGAACTTTCCCACAAAATAAAATGTTTATGGAGAATGGATGAGATACCAATTGTACCAATAGTTCTTTCTTGCACAGGGTCAGTTAGATAGCCATTGGGAAATCAGGAAATTTCCAGAGATACTGGTAGGACTGGTCCCTTTATATTCATGTGCTTCATAAGTGGCCAGTCCATATATTTACTTGAATAAGTCTCATCCATACACAAAATCATACTACATACACAAACAGTATGTAAACAAAATATTTGTTTTCTGTATTTATGCCTTAATTATTGATAATTAACTTTGATCCTGCACAGCACTAAACACCATTACATATGCCATGTGGGATTTACTTCACAATTACAATAATAATTTGTTTTTATGTAAATAAATAAAATTTATATAAAAAAAACTAATTTTTATTATATACCCAACTTTTTATTTAATGTTACCAATAATAATAATAATAATAAACAATACTATAATACTATAAAATTAGAAATAGTTTATATTGACAGCATTTTCATGTATTTTTGAAAACTAATTAGTATCAATATATTTGTAGAAAATGAAATAAATTGAAGATATTGAAGAAAAATGTTAGATAAAGATATTCCTCTCAATAATTTAAATATTCCTCCCAGTGAAAGTGGAACTAATTCAAGATGGGATTGGATAAATTTGTTGCATTTATTAACACCTATTGCATTAGGTAACTAAAAATTAGTTTTTATTACGGATTCAATATTTCTTAAAAGTGCTTTGATATTTATTTATTGCTAATAAAATTTATAAAATTTAATAATAACAACTAATGTTTAACTGATTCATCCAAGATGTAAAATACAATACTTTAGAAGTTAAAGATTATTTTCAAAATAGAAAATAATTAATGATTATTTATTATAAGTTATAGGTTAAAGATTATTTTCTATTTTGAAAATAATCTCTAGCTTTCTTTTTTAAAAGCAATATGTTACCATTTATATTTTAAGCCAATTGTTTTTAAAATCTCTTTTTCTTTATCTAAATATGAAGTTTTTTTATTTCAAAATCAACAGTGGATTGGTTTTTTGTTATATTTTAATAAATAAGTTAATGAAAGTTGCATTATAAAAAGTGATTATTTTATCAATGTTTACAAATAAAAGTTGCAGTTGTATTAGTTTATAGTAGTAATTCTCAATTATTTTGGCTTACAGCCAATTCTTTATTATAAACATGACAGACTAGCCAACAGGTCAATCACAAATCACAATCAATCAGTCAATTGAAAAGCTACTTTCAATCAAAACCAAAGTATCTATTAATAAATATTGTTCGTGTTACTATCAATATTAATCTAAGATTAGTTATGCTGGCATAGAATCCCTATCCTTTTTCAATATTTCATGTTTATTATACTTTAAGTTGAGACATTTAATTTCTTAACTTTGTGTACTACTGCAGTTAATATTGAAATTACAGTGAAAAACAAACAATTTCTATTTTTTTTATCTAGGTATAGATTCTTGAATATATTCTCGAAATACTCTACTCGAATATTTGCATAAATATGAACTTATATATCAAGATTGTATTAGAACAAATAATGAATTCATTATTGTTATTTTATAATCTATTTGTTGCAACATCCTAATATATAATGTTTCAATGTTAATTAAGCTGAATCCTTATTTGGCTTAGTTAAATATTGAAACATGTCCATTGAGCTAAAGACATGAGTAATCTAACCTCCTATCTTTGACTCAATAGGCATTAAATAGCTAAACACAACTATTATGGAACAAACTCATTTTGATCAAGGAAGATAAATCTAATCTTCCTTTCAGCAGTTCTTCTAGCAGTTGTATTATGGATATCATAAAGAAAATATTCAATCATATAAGCAGGAACCTTGGTTGTGTAAGTTTGGTTATTATTGAATAGTGACTTCTTTCTACTTGAATCAATAAAATCTATATTCAGTTAACTTTCTCACATTGTTGTTAAAGAATGCAAATCATTTTTGTCAACTTTAAAATTTACATAATTAGTTTATTCTTTATACAATCAGAATTTACTTACAAACTGTAAGCATTGTTAGCATTATTTTTTATATATGCTTGTAAATTGATAATTATTATTATTTATTCAACATAATTTCAAATTTATTTAAATTTCATGATTTGTAACATTTTATATATTTCTTGATAACCTGAAAATAGCAGTGTTTTTGGGTTTTTGGATTAATTAACATTTCTCTATTTCTAGGATATGTTTATTATAAAGGTAAAACAGAAAAAGAAGAACTTCAAAAAAAACTCGAAACAGAAATTAATTTCCATAAAAATGTTAAATCTGATTTCATAAAATATGATGTTCCGGGTATAAATAAAGAAGAATTTTGGCACAAAGTTGAAAAAATTAAAATTGAAGAAGAACACCGAGCAAAAATAGAACTTCAAGAACTTTCAAAGGTAAAAGTGAAATAATTATTTAAAATATTTTTTAAGTTTTTAAATATTTTTTTAATGACATTAGAAAATGCTTTGTTTTATATTTTGTATAGGTTGAAAATGGAATAAAACATATTCTGGATATTCATTGTAGTTGGATAAAACCAAGAGCAGATCGTGAAAAAATTGAAAAAAGTTTGCTAGAATTATCACAGGAAGATAAATTGAAGTATTTAAAAATGCAAGATGGTCTAAACAATATATTTCAGTATGATACTGCTCATTGTGGAGGAGGATTTCATAATAATGGTCAAATATATCGCGTCTGGATGCAACTATGGAGATCTAGAATTGAATACGATAAGCAATCTAGAATTTTGGCTAGGAAAAATCAGTTGTATAAAGAATATACATTAATTAAGTAAATCTAATTAAGTTAAATGTATTTGATGAATTTAAGTAACTAGTCTGGGACATTCATTGAACGACATAACTCGAAACGACGTAAGTCGAGGTATGCCTGTACATACACTGAAAAAATTAGTAAATACTTAGAACTTTCCCACAAAATAAAATGTTTATGGAGAATGGATGAGATACCAATTGTNTGAGAAACTTTATCAGTCATATTAAAATAAATTATTAAATTATAAGTACAGTAAGATCCCGCTTAATGCAGAAGATGTGTTCCTAGACGACAAAACGCTAAATGAAACAGCTTTAAACGAGGTCATTTTAATATAGAGTAAATAGGGATAGAGGAACATGTGACCAAAAATAAAAAAATATACTTTTTTTAAGTTATTTTTATATTAATTTGTATAATAATATATGTTAAATAACACATAAACATATGCACACAGAAATGTATAATAATGTATTAATTAGTTCATTTTTTGTGACAAAGGTTGCGACTTTTCTGAAATTCTTGTTTTTTTTTGTGATAGTCATGTAGTTTCATTTGTCACTTTTTTCTTTCCTTAAGCGAATGTTGGTAGCAGAAGATCACATCCAAAGTGCCTCATTTTGCTTTTGCACTCCTTTCAAAATCTGGATCATTCGCTTCAATTTGATCAACAATTTCAGTTATCCTTAACAAACTTTTACTAAGGAAATGTGTAGGGAAATTTTTTGAGTTCTTCGTTTTCAGAATCACTATTTTCCAGTTCTACATGGATTCCTTGTTCTGCCAGTTCTTGAAAGTAGTCATTAATAAGACTCTCACCAGAAACCTGCGATAACTCCTCAATATCCTGCTCATCTACATCTCCTAGTCCTGCTGTATCAATTAGGTTGAGTTTGATCTACCTAATGATACAGTGATAGGCTCTTCTTGTTGATAATTCTTGGATACCTTCAGCCATAACTTCTTCCACACTTTGTGAATTTATCAGTTAGTTCTTGCAAAGCAAAGCCAATATTCCCTATGGCATCCATGATGATATATTTTTTCCAAAATTGCACCTTTTTGTCACCTTTTTCTGATTGATTTGTGCTCGTAAATAATTGTATTATGTATGAATCAATAAAGTGCCGCAATAATTTAAATCAGCGTAAATTTTGAGCTTTTTTTTAGGCTACGAGCAGACAGCATTATATCGAATCAGCGTTAAGCATGGTCTTACTGTATCATTTTTTCAATTATTAGATAAAACCAAACAATTGCCAGATTATATCAGGCTATATCAACACTACTATTAATAATTAAATTTGCCTACCTCTAGGCTAAATTACTTACATTTAATTATTAATAGTCACATTAATATAGCCCAATATAACCTGGCAATTGTTTCTTTTATCATTTTCTTTTTATATTCTATTAGATGTTATTGAATTAATATAAAAGTCCAATGTAAAATACTAAATACTGATATTTTAATAATAAATAAAATGATATATGAGAACTTATACATAACAATACAAACAACACACAACCTTAGTTTGGTTCAGTAACAAGATTTTAATGCATAAATCAAATGTTTTTGATCTCCGTTTGAGATCAGCTTCAGATTTTTAACTTGTTCATTTTAGAATAAGTCAAAAATCAAAGTAAAATTGAACAGTCAAAAGGAATATTGGTCAAATTTAAATCAAAACATAAACTAATCAGGTGCACAAACAGGTAATTGAGGTAAAACAATTTGATTTATTCTGTTCCATTTTAGGACAAGTTAAAATCTGAAGCAGATCTCAGATGGAGATCAGAAACATTTTTTTTTTTAATGCATTAAAACGAAGGTTTAATGCATAAAAGGACTGAACAAAGGTTATGAGTTGTTTGTGATGCTAATATTTCGTCCAGTTCTGTGAAAGAAATTAACTGCTCTTGACATGCGTGAAATTAAAATCTTACAATAATGAATTATGTAATCATCTCAGCAATAGTATTATTTGTAACTTAATCCATAACATTAATCATCAAAATTTACTTTGAATTTATTATACTATCAATAAATGATGCAGACTTGTGCCATAGAAAACTAGTTTCTTTATTCTTGGAATGTTGAAATAAATATGATTGCAAATGATCAAAACTGTTTTCATGTGTTAAATCAAATAGAAAGAAAAGATGAAAATTAATTCTTAATTGATTTCCAAAAAGATAACTGATAATACATGTATTTAAAAAATATAATCTGTTTTATATTATACTATTTTTCAGTAAAGAATTTCAATGGATTTCCAATTCTACAATTAAATAAATTAAAATTATTTTTATTAATATTTGGTTATTATTATTTTTTTAATTTTTATTATTATTCTGTAAATAAGGTTCTGTTTCATCAACATGGAATGTAAATTATTAATACATTAATCAGGAATAATTTACAATTATGAGTGGTAATGATGATGATAAACAAATTATCTCAAAATATAATTTGTATGATGTTTAATTTAATTTTATTGGATAAAATTACTCCTTCAGAACAAAGAGATGCTATCTGAGCAATTTCATTTTCAAATTGAGGTACACTCACTCAGTAAATCATACATAAGTACATAAGTAAATCACTCAGTACATAAGTAAATCAAAAAAACATAACACCTTAATTTTCTGAGAAAATAAATTTAATGAGAAAGCAAACATTTTCAGCCAAATCTGTTGGCCATCATCAGGCTGAGATATTTGAATATAAATAAAATAGAACATAAATTTAAATATAAATAAAAATAACAAATGACATATATATATATATATATATGTGTGTATATATATATATTATTTATATATACCGGGGTTTGTNAACTGGTAATATATATATAATGTACTGGTTTAATAATACTTGCTTTGTCCCATTTGACGACAGTGGATGAAGCAAGTATTATTAAACCAGTACATTCACCGACATTGGCGATTTGCGCCGAAAAAATTGAAATATATAAGAGCAGGTTACATGATGCATGCATTAATTCTAGAGATTCGGAAGGGTTGCCTTTGGCCTGGAAATACTTAATCAAACGATTAGAAAGCTCTTAATTTAATGCCTTGATTTTAGTATTTTTGCATGTTCTTGCATTTTATTGAATTTCATATAGTGTATTATTATATAACGTTTTAATATTTAATTATCCTATGCATATATTTATATACATATTTTATTATTTATAAGAATAATTTTTATTTTATTTTATTTTTCTTTATNGTCATTAAATTAAAAGTTCTCTAATCGTTTAATTAAGTATTTCCAGGCTGAAGGCAACCCTTCAGAATCTATAGAATTAATGCATCATGCAATCTGCTCTTAGGCCAGGAACACACATGCATAAAATTCGGCTTAAAATCTAGCATAAAACAGATAACGTAAAAATTTTTCTGAAATTTTGGCTGAAACAGAACTGAAAATAGAGTAGAGCATGTCTCTACTTTTTACGCTGAAAAATTTTTACGCCAAAATTCTTCCAATAAAGAGAAGTCTTTTCTGTGACATTAAACTAGACACGTGGTTTAATCCTAACAATGGCGGCATTGAGGGTTAACCCTGCAATTGTGACTGTCTCGAAAAAACGAAAAATAAATGAAATAGAGGAGTTTACTGAATCCGTTCGACCACATTAGTGTCATGTATAAAAACAATGTATTTAAACAACGTTTATGGATAGCTATAGGTGCTAAATTACAAATAAGAGATAGTTCTGGTAGAGTCGATATATAGGTCTAGTATTTAGATCATACGTTCTTTATTTGAATTCGAAATACAAGTCTATACTAATTATAATTCTGAATTTTTTATATTAATATTTATCATAAAATATATCTCATTATAATATTTTTATTTTAGGAATCAATTCATGTGTGTATAAGTTTTTGAAATGTTTGTATAAAATAAAAAATATTTTTTATTACCGAGGTTGCGGCCTAAGTTTTCATTTTTCAAACGACAACGTCGAACGTCAAGCGCCGTTTTCAAGATAGCGCCGCTTGACGTTCGACGTTCACGAGATGAAAACTTCGGCCGCAACCTCTCTATTGTGACTTTCATAATATTGTCTATTTTATTATTATTTATTAAAACAATTTAAATAAATATTAGCGAGGTTGAGTCCGAAGTTTCTAATGCGAAAACGTTAACGTCGAACGTCGAGCACCACCATCCTGTAATCCTAGATGTTCGACAACGGCGTTTGGAACGTCGAGCAGGGTTGCAATGACATTCGAAACGCCATTGTTAAACTTCTAGGATTACAGGATGGCAATGCTCGATGTTCAATGTTCACGTTTTCGCGTTGGAACTTAGGATTCAACTCGCTATTAAATTAATTACATAGTTCAAATAACTATTCGAAGTATTTCAATAACTAAGCCTTATACAAAGTTATTTCTGTTGTTATTGCAATATTTAGTACTAGCTGTTACCCGCGATTTCGCACGCGCAGATTTTGCTAGCAAACCCATTTATATTCAGTATTTCAACTATCGTAGTAATTGTTATTAGCACCTACAGCTGAGAATGAGAATTGCTGAGAATGAAACCAACTATTTTCAATTTGATCAATTTTTGGAACGTTTACAATCGTTTTGTAATGGAACCAATATGCAATAACAAGTTCGAATTTAAAACGGTTCGAACATTTGATAAAAAAAATTGAAATAGTTACAAATATTTATAACAATGTCTGAAATGTTATCAATTTAATACAGCTAAGTACTCAATGAAGACTAAACGTTGTTGAAAAAAAATTGCATCTAAAATAGTATAGTAGAAGCCGTTCTTTAGGATAACCTTTAAAACTTTTCCTCTCCCCTACGGGAAAATTCCAAAAATCCCCTTCTAGTGTGCATTTTCATTAGGTACTCTAACTGTGTACAAAATTTCACGTCGTTAGGTTCAATGGTTCCTCTGGGCGATGGTGAATCAACGTGTCAATCACTCAGTCAGTCAGTCAGTTAGGACAAGTAATTTAATATATTTAGATTACAATGAAACAGTATTTGTTTATTAATTGATTTTTTCCACTTTTTTCTATTTTTTTGCATGTAATTCGTTTTTTAAATTAACCTCATTGTATCAAAATAGTTTTTCTTCTGTTGTTAAACCTTGTCATTGTCTTATTCGTTTAAAATACTTTATTTTTTTTATCTTTTCTAATTGCTTGTAATATTATAAACTATTATTTGACACTAATTTCTATTTTCTTTACATCATCAATACATTACTTTACGTTTCAGATTTCTACTTCTCATTTACCTTCATATTTACATGATCACATTTTATGTTATAGTTTTTATTTATGTCTAATATGTGTTATTGAAATTACATTTGTGACATTCTGTTAAGACTCTGTTTAACATCATTAACACAAAACTGTTTTAGCGTAAATTAATACAATATTGTCATAGAAAGTAAAAATCAATATTACTAGCAGTTTTGTTCAGCTGACAAAACACGTTTTTAATAATATTTTCAATGTCTTTAAACAAGTGAAAGCGTAAATATTTAGATGGTTATCATTAAATTTTACATTACTCTGTAATGAATTCTATGTAGAAAAATAGAAATTAAAGTTAATCAAATTTGGTATTGTGATATTTCACAACACGTGTTAAACATTTTGATAAAACGAAGATATTCATACTCGTTATTATTGCAGTTTTGGCATTTACAGTATGAAGGGTTTTATTTGCAGCTCACTCTTAATCAGTACATGACAAAGTAGTAGATACAGCTCAATATAATTCCATTCTGAAAGTGTACAAATTCAATTAAATATCATCACAATCAAACTGCACACAATTAAGATCATACATTCTTCTGCACCAAAAGGTCCATAATAGTTATTTTGGGTAGTATGTTTTTCGAAAAATGTCATCTCTATGTGCAAGAATTTGCTAGGATTACGATCAGATGCATTTGACATGCCATATATCTGTTTACAAGTCGTTGAATAAAAATACAAATTGAATTTTTTATGTAATGGTGTATATAGAATGATGTTACTAGGCCCCACTCTTATTTATTTTATTATTTTAATAACTTTTCATCANGAAATTTGGCATTATGTTCTATTTTATTTATATTCGAATATCTCAGCCTGATGATGGCCAACAGATTTGGTTGAAAACGTTTGCTTTTTCATTAAATTTTCTCAGCAAATTAAGGTGTTATGTTTCTTTTTAATTTCATTTTCTTTTTTCTATAGTTATCACAATAAATAAAAAGACACCTTGTGAATCCAACAAGTGTTTAATACTTAAAAAAAACCTTTTTGATCCAGAAATGATCTTCTTCAGAACAAAAGAAATTTTTATTTATTTATTGCTTACAGTCTTACCCAGTCTTTTACAAGTTTATCATATTACTAAATAATATGACAAATTCTTAATATTGTGCTGTATGTTGAATTTTATCTGAATACACTGTGATCTTGTTTTGTGTGTGGGCTTGCATTTCAGCATCTATTACAGAAATTTTACATAGATTTGAGCTCCATTCCAAGTAGTCCCAGATAATTGCATAAACATTGATATTAATTGTAAATAGTGGCTTACGTAACCATTTAAAATTAACAGAAAAATGCTAAAATGTGTTTTAAAACATTTTATTTATGTTTCTACTGTAATAGATAACATTTTAGTTCAATCTTTCTGAATGTGTAGAGCATTATACCTTATTAAGTACATTATTTTGTGCTCATTTTGACCTATGCTTCAGAAACATGGACACTAAACAAAAAAGAAAAAAGTAGAATTCAAGCAATGGAAATGAAAGTCCTGAGATCAGTTCTGGGAAAAACAAGATTAGATAAAATAAGAAGTGAAGATATTAGAAGTAGATTTGAAGTGCATAATATTGGAAATAGAATGATTTGATCTAGATTAAGATAGTTCAGACACTTGAAAAGGATGGAGAGAAATAGTTTTCCAAGAGAAATTTTTGATAAACAGTTACAGGGGAAAAAGCCAAGAGAATGCCCAAGAAAGAGATGAAGAGACCAGGTAAAGGAAGATGTGGAGGCAGTCTGAGAAATTTGGAGAAAACTGGAGGAAGATCAAATGTGGCAGATTAGGGAAAAGTGGATAGAGTTGCTCAGCTGACCTGATATTTTGTTGGAACAGCAGATGGACAATGATGAAGTATGCTATTTGAGAAAAATACATTTACGTCATCTTCCCACTGTGGTTTCAGTTTTAGTTTTACACAATTCTCATACTTTTCATACACACATTTTTTTTCTGTTTTCTTCTTCCTGTCTGTTAGAATCTATTTTTCTTTTAATCTTGATAATTTTTTCTCAGAGGTAGGATTTAGAAAATTGCTTCTAATTTTTCAAAAGTAATGCTTACCATTATTTTCATCCACAATGAATTTCATAACAAAAATGTATATGTATTAATAGTCAGAATCATTCCTATGCATCCAAGGGTTAACCTAACTCCTTTGCCATCTGTAAAACCATGAAACTATGTACCAGTCCCTGATGTACTGTATTTTGTTCTCCTGGATATTGATTTCATCACAATCTAACTATAATCCAACTAATTGAGTTCAATAAGTTTTCTTTCATATTTATTATTGTTTTTTAGATGAAGCTAAGTTAAATAATAGTCATCCAAGAGTTTTCTTAGTCTAAAACTATTGTTTGCATTAATGAGAGATTGTCTTTAAAGGATAATCTAAGTTTATTATTTGCAGTAATGAGTCCTTTGTGTAATAAAATTATAAATAGAAGAAGAAAAGGAAGATTATAAAGGAAATGGGGAAATGGTATCAGGTAAAAGAAACTTTTTACCTGATTTACATAAATATAGGCAGGAAGAGAAGCCTAAAAAGAAAGGTCGACCGGGCTGTGTGGATCATGTTCCTGTGATGATGAAAGAGAACAACAGAGAAGACAAGAATAATGTATTCATATTGGTCTTTAATGCTTTGTATTTTTACATAAATATATGACCTGGATTTTTAGAATTTTTCTTTACAATGTATGAATTACTCAATCTTGCAGAAAATATAATTTATTTAAATTAAATAATCCTGATCACAAAACATGGTTTAGTTTAAGAGATTAAATACTCTAATTAAGAAACGCTATTTAAAGCTGATATTTTAATTTTATTTAAATATAGGTTATCTGTTATATGAAAAACGCTATGTCAAAGCAAGCAATAATAGCATATAGGAAAATTAAACTACTCATTAATGTTTGCAGTATCAGTTCATTGAGAATGTAAGAATAGATTACACATTAACTCTGAAATCCGTATCCTGAGACAGTGAATTGCTACTACTACAAGTTAGACAAATAGAAATGAATAATAATGTCCTCTTAATTAAGAGAGGTGTTCGTTAAGAGAGATTTCACTATCGTCTTTTTAGGTTTATACATAACAAGGAAAAGTATTGAAATCGTGTCAAATTTCACCCTTGGTTTTTTTTTGAAATCTCCACGTTTTGAGACCTGAACCCAAAGTCAAGAAAGAGGGAAAAATTCCGTGGATGTGTGGTGTGTTGGCATCCATTTCATTTAATATCTCAGGATGGGGTGATGATTAAGAAACGAAATTTGGCATTATGTTCTATTTTATTTATATTCGAATATCTCAGCCTGATGATGGCCAACAGATTTGGTTGAAAACGTTTGCTTTTTCATTAAATTTTCTCAGCAAATTAAGGTGTTATGTTTCTTTTTAATTTCATTTTCTTTTTTCTATAGTTATCACAATAAATAAAAAGACACCTTGTGAATCCAACAAGTGTTTAATACTTAAAAAAAAACCTTTTTGATCCAGAAATGATCTTCTTCAGAACAAAAGAAATTTTTATTTATTTATTGCTTACAGTCTTACCCAGTCTTTTACAAGTTTATCATATTACTAAATAATATGACAAATTCTTAATATTGTGCTGTATGTNCTTACAACAGATTTACATAATTTAATTCTAAAATACTTTATTTCTATACAGTTATATAATTCAAACGTTTATACTTTCTTGGAATTCCTGAAAACTGAAGTAAAATATCAATTCAAATAAACTGATTTTTTTGTTCATGTAAATTAAATAAAATTGGAATATCTTGCAAATTTAATTTGTCTTATTAATTTTTTTTTCAAAAAAATATATGGATAAAGTTTTCTCAAATTTACATATGTTCTATTTTCCTTAAAATTAAATATTTTCTGGATCGGAAGCAACTTTCAATATGATTTAAAAAAAATTAGTAAATAATTTTTTTTACTGATTACAATGACACGTCTGAACAATGGCAAATGATGAACAAATAAAACATAAACGCTATCTAGAAGTGACTGTCATTGGCGGTTCGAATATATAATGAATTGTTTTAAACGGTAAAAATGTTTTATATTACAGTATAGCGTCGATTATCCGAAAATCAATTATTCGAAACGTCAATTATCCGAAAGAATTTCAGTTGGCAAATTTAAATTTTCGCCAGTGCTGTGGCGCTGAAATCTTTGGCTACATCTTGGGCAACTCGAATGTTTTACGTTTTTAATACTAAATTAACTTCTGAAATATAATTTTTTATTGTTTTTTTTTATATTTTTCAATATATTTATTTTGTTTGTACAAAATAAAAAAATAATTTTTAACGATACAATAGTCTTCGTTAGGCTTAACATCGACGAAAATTCAACGCGAAGCGACACGCAACGGAGAAAATTTCAACATGGGTTAGGTTAATACATTTTTTCGTACATAATCGGTTATCCGAAATATTGATTTTCCGAATAATCCCAGTCTCCAATTTATTCGGATAATCGACGCTCTACTGTATTTTATTCATTGGAAAATTTTTAACTTATTAGCAATATTGACCATTTCTTCAGAAATAGTCAATATTGCTAATATGAATTGTTTAGTTGAATCTATCATTTCTAGTATTATTCAGGCAGCTAAAAAAACAACGAAAAAACATTAACCAGATAACTAAACACCAATAGTATGCCGAAAATCTATCGGGCTAGTTTAAGGCTAATTACTAAATGAATTACATAACCAATTTGGCTCTAGAGGTAAGCGTTAGGCGCCATCTCTCCATTTTCTCCCAGCGATTCTAAATTATTTAAATTAATTAATTTATTTATAATTATTAATATTAATAAGAAATGGCGCCTAACGCTTACCTCTAGTGCCAAATTGATTACGTAATATATTTAGTAATTAGCCTTAAACTAGCCCGATAGATTTTCGGCATACGGTTGGTGTTTAGTTATGTTATATATCGGGTTTAGCAATGTTTGTTCATTAACCAGATATTCAAAACATCCATAACAATTATAGAATCAGAATTGTAAGAAAGGCAGCATTTAAAAAACAAAACAAAGCATGGGGGATTTTTAAAAGATACCTCACAGCTAGCAATTTGATTCCTTTTCAAAAAGAAAAGGCAAATGCCAGAAAAATAAGAAGGCAAAGCTGAAGGGATTCTTTGAGGAATTATGTTTCTAGCAAAACATTTTCAACCAGCACAAAGCAATCCGGGATAATTAATGAAAAATACGTTTCTCAGTCTCTGTCCGTGCTAGAAAACAATGGCACAATAATTAGTGATATACAAGGTATTGCTGATTTGTTGGGCAAAACGTTCTTCTTTTAATCCAGCAATATAAAGTAATCGAAAAATTTTTAACTTATAAAGCGCAAAGATAAAATCAATATTTAAACTTCCATTCATCATGTAATAAGAAATATAATGTGCCATTCACTAGAATACAACTACATACAAAAATTTCTCGCTCGGGGAGTACTGCCTACAGCAAGATTAAAAATCTGTCAGGCAATTCCCTTGGTAATCTTTTAAAAAGTATATTGTAAACGAATGTAGTGTAACTTATGTGTATTGAAATACGCGATAATAATTGTAGCATTTTCTACATTATCAAAAATATTTTATTATTACGTATAATAATGTAAATACATAATTAATTTATCAAACATATTATTAAAAAGGACTATTTATAATATTGTAAATTAATATTTTTGTGATTTCATATCTTTTCGGTATCTTTATTAAATACTGCATAATCAGTGCAGATAGATAGTATGCATTCTCTGTAATAAGTGAATAATAAGAATTTTTATCACTTAAATATCTGTACTGTTTAAAACAGATAAATATAGAATCAAATTTTCTGCTTAGTTTTTTGATGATACAAGAATTTGGCTGAAAAGAGAGGTTCAAAAATCATCATTCTCTATGTGTTTTTAATGTGATTTTTGAAGTTTGGTGTATACAAGAGAACGATCTTGTTGAAAACGTATATTAAAATACCGTTTTATACATACATACATACCTAAAATTTGTTTTCAGTGTTATACATTTTCTTGTTTTAACAATATAACTACAAATTTACGAAAAGTTTTATACATTATAATAGAAAAAAAATTCGTGGAACGTGCATCTCGACTGTTACCTATCGTTTTTTTTTATCTTCTTAACACGCATAGCATTTAAACCAAAAGTAGTGCACTTAATTATGTTAATTCCATTCATCTTGCAGAATTACCATTAAATAAAGTAGATCTACTGAATATGCACAATTTGATCGTGAAGTTAACAGCATGAAATTTTAATGCATTAAACGTAAGTAGTATATTAAGAAAACACCATTTCTGAACTTAAAGAATATTACTTTTAAAGAAAAATAAGTGTATTTAATTACAATTAAACCAATAGATATTGACACTGCTCAAGCAAAATCTGTCCGAAAAAAAACTTAGGTGATGTAATTACACATGCAGCAACATCAAAATGGTTTGTTAACAAATAAACTGTGGATATTTTTATAGAAAATCATTCACAAGGAAACAAATTTATTAGTTATATGTAATTAGACTTATGTGAAATTAAAATTTATATGCTTACATTTTTAATAGGCTATTTTATATTATAAAAAATTTATAATTGAACAATTTACATAACTAATGTACTATTAGCTTTCGATTACCACGACTTTTCATCCTTTTTTTCGGTAATATCTTTTGATTTTTCGGAAATTTCCTTTATTTATTCAAGAAATTAATACAGTAAAAAGAAATGTCAAAATTTTTAATGTAATAAGAGAAAATACTGTGAATTTTATTTGTGTTCCATTTGCATTTATTTCAAGTATACATTAAATTCACGATTGCATATAACACACAGAGAAAGGAATGCTTCAACTAAATCTGAAATTGCAGAAATCGTTTACAGAAGCTATTATTTTTTTTATTTGCAAAAATACAGTAGACTTTCCGATATACGAAGTAATGTGAGTGGAAGTAATACCGATATTAGAAAAATACAAATAAAATATGTGAGATCAGCCGGGGTTACGGAGTACGTAGTATTCTTGTAACACTTAATCGGCACTATTCCGTGAGAATAGTTCTCCGTGTTTCTGATCGAGAGATCCGATCTTATGTCAAGATTCGTTTGACCGGGAGGGCTGTAATATTTAGGAAAAAGGGATTCAAGACTGTGAGGTCTTTATCCCAAATGTCAGGGTCCCGACACCAGTTAATCAATCTTATTATACGCGGATTAGCACGCGTAAGAGATTTTATTACGATTCAAATTAAGAGCCATATCTTATATAAAACAAACAAAAGTAAATTTAATGATTCAATAAGCAAAACTAATACAAATACCAATGAAGGATAATAATACGACAATTAAGATACACGATATAGGCATGGACTTATACTATACCAATGCGCGATCGAGAGAGAGCTCACAAAATCGTTATAAAACATACAATCTGGTTTTGTTGTCGTTCGTCTTCTTCTCTGTATGCAAGGGACACTTTGGAGATAAAGTTCATTTACTTCTTCGTATGGGAGATCATTATGTGCACAAAATCCAAGTATATTTTCAAAGTGCTAACTCTGGAATTATTCTGTATGTGACTCGTCTAAGGACGTTGGTCATCAGGAGGAAAATGTATGGAGTTCGTACACTCTTTATGTCTGTCGATGAACTCCCCGAATTCGGACAAATTTCCTCTATATCTGCTGATTTTCGACCAATCATCGGCCAGTAACTCTTTCATGAGAACGGATGAAAGGGGAATGAATGAGGGGTAAACATTTCCCATCTGAGCGGGATTTTAACCAGATAAGGGGAAGTCAGAGGATGTTCTAACTTCTGTGAAAGGAAGTAACATCTGTTATCTGCCTTTTCCCACGTTAAAACATCATTTTTCTCACCAAAAATGAAGTAATATTTGGTGACAATATTTAACATAATTAATAAATTATTAATTTAGACCCAGGGGCCTTTCAGGCCTCACAAATAATGTAAGAATTTTAACTGATATTGTAAAATATATGCCTAGTGTATAAGATTCCAAGAAAAAAGGCACGTCTTTTTTCTCTTGAGCGAGGACGGTTTCTCTGCAGAGGCGACGGTTAAGATCGGTACGGCGACGACAATCGGCTGGGCGCACACAGTTTAAATTAAAAACTGGATGAATACTCTTGATGACGAGTCGACCCTTCCTTTTTATTAGGGAGTCTGTACTGGGTTTTCTCCATGAACTTATCAAGAATTAATGTACAACGGTCAAATAGTGGATTTTTTATCGTATATTTCAGGTAACACATTAAGAATTTGTGTGACTTTTTAAAAGGAATTAAATATGGAGTAAGATACGATCACATCCTTNGATCAGAATTTAATTTATTGAACGTAGAAATTATATGAAATTTCTCCCGTAACTGAAAATGATTTAATTTTCATTACATGTATTTTTTAACGTCAAAAGTGTAAATTCATTTTTGATGTTATAAAAATTAATTATTACCATTGTAGTTATTTCCATTTATTTTAAAATTATTTTAAAACTTAACATGCATCTAGTTATTTATTTTAATATATTGACAAAAGCTTTTATCAGATAATTGACATTTATTTCAATAAGTTTTACATTTGTTGAAAAAAATTTTAATATTTTATTAAGATAATCCAGAAAATGGAAATTTCTCAATTACAATATTTCAACTATTTATACATTATTTTTTATATTTAAAGCTTTATATATAAATGTTACACGAAAATTATGTGCAACGCTCGTAAGTTATATCGTAACTTGTATAGTATAACATACACATCAATAGCGTATTTTCATTCATCTTGTGGTCATTTTTACATACATGGTAAATGAAAATCACATGATATATTACATCATAAATAAACGCTTAAGAGAAGCATCTAAATTATCTTTAATTTTAATTGTGACACCATACCATAATACACAAGGAAGATCGTGAGAAGGTGTTGATCTATAATAAAAACACCGGTTTAAGCAAATAGTTTAGTTGACAGAATTTAATATACTAAGGCTATCAGGAAGTAAGGTTATTAAAAATATCTTATCTGAATTAACAGTGAAACATCGCAACTTTCGAAATCTTATTAATATTATTGTTCTCTCAAAAATTAATAGGATCTTAAATATTGTTATTTGAAGTATTAACAATAATTCTTTAACATACCTACTATATATTGTAGCACTGCTTTCATCTGACAAATGTTACGTATGATCAGAAAAGTTCTTCAAAAAGTATAGCTTTAAACACTTATGATAATTTATAATACCATAAAATAAATTCTCTACAAAATATTTAATTAGCAATTTCTACCGAAATAATTATAGCAATAAATCGTTTTTATGTATTTCTAATGGCAAAATATATTCGTTCACTGATATATAACAACTCTAATTAACAATTATATTATGTAACATAATTTTTATTACGTATTTTATAACGAGTTCATTTACAGTTAAATTTAATTTATTTCAGTTATTGATTCATTTGATTCAGTATAATTATGTATGTTATAATGAAACTTACAATTGTTAATATTAGTTTTTTATCTACAGTAAACATTTCACAGGCCGTAAATTTTGACAAATCTTCTACACACTTAGAGAAAACAGAATTTTGTATGGAGTGGTCATTGCTGGATGAAAACAGAACATAGAGAGCTTTGGTTATTTCATTTGCAATATTTGTCACTCGAGTGGCTGCAACACATAAATATATAAAATATAAAAATGGTATAATCGATTTAAAGATGAACTCGTTTAACAATACTAATTTTTCAGCTGGTGGGAAAGTTAACAATAAGTGAAAAATGAAAAGAAGATTACTTGTAACATAAACTGTCCAAAGAAATAATATTGACGAGTAAATATTTGACAAATCGTTAGCAATTAGTAAAACTTGCGTATGGATTTTCAGTATCACTTTAAATGGTGAGGAAGAAAAATGGCATTTTCTTAGAGAAATCAGCAAACACGATAGAGTGTTTTCTAATTCTTCACAAATTTGTATAAAAAATAGAAATAACCACAGAATGGACATTACGTAAATTCCATAATTAAGTGCGTTATTAAAAATCAATATGATGATTTCTAAAGTTCGATTTACCTTCAATCCAAAATACATATTTCTAAAGTAAACTGGAGTCGTCATCATAGTTGCTACAATGCAGAAAACAAAAAAGCATATCCAAGCAATAATAACTTTAATATTAAAGTATTTTTGGTTAAATCCTTTTGCTAGCCGAAAATCTCTGAAACTGCGAAGCTTCTTAATAAGTTTCCGAACTTTTTTCTTCTTGAAATGAAAATGAAGTACAGATGCAAAACTGTTTATCACACTAAATTCCCAGAAAGCGATCGTTATCATCGTAACTATTGTATAGTTCTTTGCTAGCAAAACAACGTTTCTTGTAGTGAAAAATATAGTGTATATTATAGCAATTACGATCATTATTACATCATAAAAAGTAATTCGTCTTGCTTTAAAATTTAAACCATGAATCATCATGGAAATCAGCAATGGATTCCAACTATCTCGATATCCGTTTTTGCCAGTTGATTTCAGAATAGGATAAACGACACTTACCGAGGAAACTCTCATCTTTATAAACTGAAATAAAAGCACACTATCAGGTAAAAATCTTATAAGCGACTTACGTTTTCAGAATCAAATAAAGTCTATGAAGTCATGCTCAAATATTAATTAAAAAGTATTTTTTTAATTTTATCAAAAAGTTAATTTCGGTTAACATTCAAATCAATAATAAATAGGTTTGTTGTGTTCTGTTTGGGCACTAATGTCAAAATGTCGTGAGAATAAAAATCTACAATTTAATCAACTTTATAGATTTACACATAAATATTTAAAATATTTTGGAAATTATAATTACTTTTGCATTTTTAATATAACATAGCTGGTTTTGTTCAATTTGCTTAATTTGTGCTGTTTTGTATGAAGGTCGTCCACTAGAAAATCATTAATTTAATTATAACTTTATAAAGTTAATTAAATCGCTTTATTAACTTAATAATCATAAATTTATAAAGTTTTGAACTAACTAATTAAAATTCTAGTTTTTACAATAAGCTTCTATTTTAAATTAGAAACACTGATCAATTTATACGAACAATGTGTCTTTAAATTTTGTTTATCACGATCGTTCAACTAAGTTTGGTGAATGTGATTTCTATAATAAATAAAGGAACTTCTATATCTTTATATATAAAATATTCAGAATTCGAAAGGACAATAAACGTCTTTTTATTTTATTTTTAACAACACAAGAACTTTCCAGGCTCTGTTATTTAAATAGATGAAAAGTACAGCGATCGATAATAAAGTAATAAAAAATTTTAACATTATTGAACTCAGAAAACTTTTAAACGTGGACAAACGTAAACATATCTTGGAGATTTATCTGCGTGTATGTGAACATTAGTGTATATGGGGCACGTTTTTAGCATACTTTTTATAGCTTAATAAACTCTTGTGCTTTTAGAATACCTCTGGAATGTTGCAGGGTGTTTCGAGTCTTAAAAGACAACGATTCGATTAAATTTTAATAATTAATGATCGACAGGTTTGGAGATAATAGGTGTGTCGTTTGTCATATTTCGAGTAGAATAGAACGTAATAACGATTAAGTTTGAAAACGAGAGTGAAATGGGTTTTACAAAAAAAACGTGATTTTTATAAAACTCACTTCACTTTAAAAATTACGCTCTGTGTTATTTTGTAGTAATAAAAAACATGTTATTTTTAAATAATATATTAGAACAGATGACAACACACAGGCAGTTTTTGAATGTTGCGTAGAATGTTAAACAATTCTGTGCTGGTTTTTTATATGGTGATTCTTATCAATCTGGTATTCGAAAAGCGTTTAGAAAACGATTGTGAATATTAAATATATATTTATTCTCTATGCCCGTTTCATTAATTTTTATTTCAATATGAATTTATGTATTTTTAATACTTTTTCTATGAGTACAAAAAAAACCTAAAATTTACATAAACAAAATTGAAGACAGTCTGCCCAAAAGGAAACACCATTTATTATTTCTGTGTTCCAGACAATACACGTTCTTGGCAACAGACCTTTCCTTGTAGGTTACTTGTTGCCAGAAGTTTAAAAAGTCCCTTTAAAAAACACAAAAAAAATATATCCAGTTAAAATTACAAATAATTTTTTAAAAAGCTTTCAGCGCTTGTTTTTAGTAGCTAAAAGCAGTATCACCCCAAACGAAGGTATGATGGATGCAAGAAAGATGTCTGAATGTCACCAGTTCCTTTTTAAGAAATTATTTGTAATTTTAACTGGATATATTTTTTGTGTTTTTTAAAAGGAATTTTTAAACTTCTGGCAACAAGTAGCCTACAAGGAAAGGTCTGTTGCCAAGAATGNGAACCCAAAGTCAAGAAAGAGGGAAAAATTCCGTGGATGTGTGGTGTGTTGGCATCCATTTCATTTAATATCTCAGGATGGGGTGATGATTAAGAAACGAAATTTGGCACGATGGCTTGTATATAATTTAAATGCGATTATTGTCGCATTTAAATTAAACGCCTGTAAATATATCTAATATTCTTTTACATATTCTAGTGCAAAATCGTCTCACGAATCAAATGGCATATGAATTTTTCGTTTCTGACTGTAACTTTTCGAGTTATCCCAATTTACATTGATGCTATTAAATTTTAGTAGTTAATGACAAAGGGAGGGGGAGAAATAAACTGATTCATATCTCGAGAGGGGTCAGACTGAATGAAGATTTTACTCGTTATTATCATTTACAATATTTTTATAAAACTCATCTCTAATATCAAAATTAAGCTTATTGCCATTTTATAATAATATAAGTTTTTTCCTAATAAAATGTCGCAACAGATGACGCTATACACGATTTCATTTATTCTCATTAATAATATAAAAGTTATTTTTTAAATAAAATCTTATAAGAACAGGGAAAATTGGGCAACTTGTTTATGGATTTTTAAAACAACACTCAACACTCATTTCACAATCACTCGTGTTTAAATTTTCATATTAAAATTAATATGGAAACGAAGGTGAGTTCATTTTAAAGCGATAAAGTTTTCCAACGCTATTTGTTAATTACCTAGACTCCAGAGAGCACACCATTAAAGAAACACTGAACTCTCTTTGGCTGGAGCAATACTTTTTTTTAAACTCTTTCCGCTCTGTGGACACTAAGAGGGCCTCTTTTTTGCAAGCCCATTATGGGTTCGGCCAGGCCCACAATGGGGCTGCCGGGTGGTGAGGAATGGGGCCCGGCATATCCGAACGGGCCACCCCCGAAAAATTCCTGGGGATTTTTCGACCCGTTCGGATTCGGGCCCGGGTCCCCCAGAGCGGCAGGCTGCCACCTTGACCGCTCGGCCATCCGGCTCCATGGAGCAATACTTGATACAAGCATACTCGTGAATCTCGGCTTATATTGAATATTTACTGTAATACTTTATTAATATTAATAAAATTCAATAATAAAACATTAATTGTATAGAATTGTTTGTTAAGTTATGGCAACGCAACACTTGGGCGATCTGCCTAGGGCAGGGATGGCGAACGTTTTTGTGTTCGCGTGCCATATTGTAAGCATGCTTAGCTTTAAAGATGTTTATGCATGCCAAGTTTCAGACTTCGAATAACGATATTTAAAAAATTAAACGAATACGCTTTAATTAGAATAAATGTAATAAATCTGATTGAAAAAAGGATGATAAACCGAAAAGATGATTGAAAAAGACAGAAATCGTAAGATACATTATGTGCTAGATGATTTCTCCTTGCGTGCCACAGGTTCGCCACCCCTGGTCTAGGAGACGCCTTCCCTTTTTAAGGGAAACTGGTCCCTATTTAAGCGTTACAGACGTGGAAAAACCCGAAAAATTCCACGTGGCTAGTCCGTCCGAGCGAGGCGCGAACCTACGACCGAACTCCCAGTGTTTAGGGTACGAAGACCGCTTGGCCACTGGTGGGCACTTGTATAGAATTAAAATCGTTGAGCTTTCGTGTTTACTGCGTAAATTCTGGAAGCCGTAGAAAATATTAGAGGCATACTCCAGTGTTCAAACTTCTATTCGAATTTTTGCTACAATAAATGATCTTTAAAGATCTCTATATCGGAAATAGTTCCGATAATTCGAGTTCCATTGAAAGCGCATTTGTGAAACTCTTGAATGTCGCTCCAGTAAAAGTAGAAAGTAAAGGCGGTTCCTACTGGCATAATATGCAAGGTAAATACGCCGGCGTAACGATGCAAATGATGGTACTTCCGGAGTAGAAGTGGCGCTTTCCGTACGACGTCGAAGTTGACAAGTTTTATATTTTTTACGCGTTGTTCGAGGTAAAACAGATAATCATACAACAGACCAGTAGCGTAGCATAGGGGAGCGGCAGGGCGGCCCTCCCCGGGCGGCACTTTTTAGGGGGCGGCAAAATTTCACAATAAATAATAATAATATCTTGGAAGAATTTGAACCATTTTATTTCATACTTTCGTCCACCTACGATTCGGACCCATTCAAATGAACACAGAATAGTGTAACCATCCGACTCGCCGTCCGGGAATATCGTGCGCTACCTGTCGACCTTTTTTTTTTTGCTTGTATGATTCATTCGTAATCATATACACCTCCAATATCCAATAGAGCTAGGTCACTTGCGTTACTCCTATCCAAGTCTCCCTAGTCGCTAACTGTAACTGATTTAGAACCAGCAAGCACTGCAAATTATTCTTCGCATTGCAAAATGATATACGCATGCGTCAGGAACTTCTGTTCGAACAAACCTCACCTGCCGTCCAGGTCGGCGATTTAAAAAGGTGGCAACACTAGTACGGAATTTTTCATTACTTATTTTGTGACGAAACTGAATTTTAGTCTTTTAAATTGAGATACCTAAATAAGGGGGCGGTGAAATTTTCCTCCGCCCCGGGCGGCTGACACCCACACTACGCTACTGCAACAGACACTGATCATTTTGCGTCAATATGACCGCTGAATGTTTACGCGTACCAAGTGCTCGCAAGGAGACTCCAAAGAACATAATTGCTTTCAATAATAAACAATTTTCGGAAGAGATAAGAAATACAGTAGTCACTTTCTTTTCGATACAGAATGCCCAGAATACAAACATACTATATGGAAGAGCAGACGGGCAACAATAAGACTAAATTTCGTTTAAATGGTTTGTACTCTTTCTTTACCTCAACCACAGCATATTCTAACATGCAATTGGACACAAGATGTGTAAGGAGAATTTTGAATTGTGTAATGTGAATACTATATTGTGCATAATTAATTGTCCGATTCTGAGATTTTAAGTACAGTATTTCTTTCATCTGGTTTTAAAATTAAAATATTTACCGAAATTTTACAGTGTATATATTATTCGGTTCACAAAGAAAAAAAGTTACGGAAGGAATGTTGGTAGGATCAAATGTATCGAATATTTGTATTGAATATATACAATGGATATTTTTTATGCAACCGTAACATCTTTGTTAGCATTTAAAACTATAATCAACAATCACAGCGCACTTATCGTATAGTAAATTATATCACATACAGGTGCACAGTGTGCATGCACACGTTTAACAGTTAAGATTGAACCATGATTGATTAAAATTAATAAATAATGATGCGTATATAAGACTTGTATTATTGCCCTTATTTTCCATTTATGCCCTTTATAACAGCTTATTAACACTAGAATTTATCGACTTGGCTAAAACAAAACTCATATTCGTGCAGTAGGAAAAAACTTCAGAACACTGCTTGACTCCAATTGAAAAATATATTTCACAAAGTTTCATCATTTACTCAAAGATATTACATTTATTAACAACACAAGAATAAACAAAGTGCAAAAGTTTGCGTGATAAGTTCTAAAGGCTAAAAAAAAGTTAAAGAAAAACTGTATAAATACAGTAGAGCATCGATTATCCGACTCAATTGGGGACTCAGGTTGGTCGGATAACTGAAAAAATCGGATAACCGAAAAGAATGAAAAAAATACATTATTAGTATAGTATACTAGCTGTTACCCGCGACTTCGTCCGTGGAGGTTTTGCAAGCAAACCCCATTTACATTCAATATTTCAATAACCATAGTAATTGTTAGGTCTATATAACACCTACCGCTGAAAAGAATTGCCCAGAATCAAACGAACTATTTTCAATTTGATCAATTTTCTGGAGCGTTTACAATCGTTCTATAATCGAACCAATATGCAATAACAAATTCGAATTTAAAACGGTTCGAACATTTTTAAAATCGAAATAGATAAAAATATTTATAACAATGTCTGAAATGTTATTAACTTAATACACCTAAGTACTCAATGAAGACTAAATGTAGTTGAAAACAAAAAATCGCATCTAAAATAGTACAGTAGAAGCCGTTCTTCCGGTTAAGCCTTAATGCTCTCCCTCTCCCCCCACTTGGGAATTTCGAAAAATCCCTTCTTAGTGTGCGTTTTCATGACGAACCCTAACTGTGTATCAAATTTCTGCTCTTTAGGTCCAGCAGTTTGCTCTGGGCGATGATGAATCAGTGAGTCATTCATTCAGTCAGTAAGAACAAGCAATTTTATATACTGTATATAGATAAGTATATCCCATGTAATTAGTATATTAGTGTGGCTGTCCGCCATTTTGTATATACATAGTTGTAGTATTTAGATTTAGATTTCTTTGTTCTTTCCCTTCCTTCTTATTTCCACTGATGACCATTTCCGGTCACCCGATCAGGAGCGGGAATTTCGTGGGTCCTGATTGGTGGCTTACCGACGTGAACAAGGAGCGGCCCTGCCCGTGGGGGTACAGCAGGAGAACAAAGGGGTAAGAAAAACACTTTTTGCCTGGACGACGAGGAGAAGGGGTTAAGAAAAATTCGTCGGGACATTAAGTCAGACCCCAAGACAAAGAACCAGCCCAATGTGCGAAGTTTAGCATAGTCCAAAGAGAAGAGAAAAGGACTAGTGACCTGATTGATGAGAATTAGTGGTCTACGAAAAATAAGTGCCAATTTTTATACTTGGAATGTCGAATATACCAATGTCGGCCGAGAAGACCCCGCCATTATCGGAAACCACCATCAGGACCTCCTGTGCTAACTACCGGTAGCCTTTTTCCTTCCTTCCTTTCCCTCTTATTAGTNTCCATTTTCATGAGCGTTTACAATCGTTCTATAATCGAACCAATATGCAATAACAAATTCGAATTTAAAACGGTTCGAACATTTTTAAAATCGAAATAGATAAAAATATTTATAACAATGTCTGAAATGTTATTAACTTGTGGCTGTCCGCCATTTTGTATATACATAGTTGTAGTAGTTAGATTTAGATTTCTTTGTTCTTTCCCTTCCTTTTTCTTTCCACTGATGACCATTTCCGGTCACCCGATCAGGAGCGGGAAATTCGTGGGTCCTGATTGGTGGCTTACCGACGTGAACAAGGAGCGGCCCTTCCCGTGGGGGGTACAGCAGGAGAACGAAGGGGTAAGAAAGACACTTTTTGCCTGGACGACGAGGAGAAGGGGTTAAGAAAGAATTCGTCGGGACATTAAGTCAGACTTAAGACAAAGAACCAGCCCAATGTGCGAAGTTTAGCATAGTCCAAAGCGAAGAGAAAAGGACTAGTGAACTGATTGATGAGAATTAGTAGTCTACGAAAAATAAGTGCCAATTTTTATACTAGAATTGTCGAATATACCAATGTCTGCCGAGAAGACCCCCGCCATTATCGGAACCACCATCAGGACCTCCTGTGCTAACTACCGGTAGCCTTTTTCCTTCTTTCCTTTCCCTCTTATTAGTATAGTTTTAGATTAAGTTAGATATAAGTTAATTTTAAGTTAGTGATTAGAACCCATATTGTAATAATATAAAAATTGTAAAATTCCGAACGAGAGTAGAGACCTGTTGTATATCTGTGTAATTGTCTCTGACGGGCATCGCTATAGTACCTGTTAATCCCTGTGTAATAAATTATTGTTTAATTGAGATTCATTGAAAGACTTGTCTCGTACATCTTTAACCTTCACAAACTTAATACACCTAAGTACTCAATGAAGACTAAATGTAGTTGAAAACAAAAAATCGCATCTAAAATAGTACAGTAGAAGCCGTTATTCCGGTTAAGCCTTAACCGGAATAACGGCTTCTACTGTACTAAGATGTGTAAGGAGAATTTTGAATTGTGTAATGNGACTTATGTGAAATTAAAATTTATATGCTTACATTTTTAATAGGCTATTTTATATTATAAAAAATTTATAATTGAACAATTTACATAACTAATGTACTATTAGCTTTCGATTACCACGACTTTTCATCCTTTTTTTCGGTAATATCTTTTGATTTTTCGGAAATTTCCTTTATTTATTCAAGAAATTAATACAGTAAAAAGAAATGTCAAAATTTTTAATGTAATAAGAGAAAATACTGTGAATTTTATTTGTGTTCCATTTGCATTTATTTCAAGTATACATTAAATTCACGATTGCATATAACACACAGAGAAAGGAATGCTTCAACTAAATCTGAAATTGCAGAAATCGTTTACAGAAGCTATTATTTTTTTTATTTGCAAAAATACAGTAGACTTTCCGATATACGAAGTAATGTGAGTGGAAGTAATACCGATATTAGAAAAATACAAATAAAATATGTGAGATCAGCCGGGGTTACGGAGTACGTAGTACTCTTGTAACACTTAATCGGCACTATTCCGTGAGAATAGTTCTCCGTGTTTCTGATCGAGAGATCCGATCTTATGTCAAGATTCGTTTGACCGGGAGGGCTGTAATATTTAGGAAAAAGGGATTCAAGACTGTGAGGTCTTTATCCCAAATGTCAGGGTCCCGACACCAGTTAATCAATCTTATTATACGCGGATTAGCACGCGTAAGAGATTTTATTACGATTCAAATTAAGAGCCATATCTTATATAAAACAAACAAAAGTAAATTTAATGATTCAATAAGCAAAACTAATACAAATACCAATGAAGGATAATAATACGACAATTAAGATACACGATATAGGCATGGACTTATACTATACCAATGCGCGATCGAGAGAGAGCTCACAAAATCGTTATAAAACATACAATCTGGTTTTGTTGTCGTTCGTCTTCTTCTCTGTATGCAAGGGACACTTTGGAGATAAAGTTCATTTACTTCTTCGTATGGGAGATCATTATGTGCACAAAATCCAAGTATATTTTCAAAGTGCTAACTCTGGAATTATTCTGTATGTGACTCGTCTAAGGACGTTGGTCATCAGGAGGAAAATGTATGGAGTTCGTACACTCTTTATGTCTGTCGATGAACTCCCCGAATTCGGACAAATTTCCTCTATATCTGCTGATTTTCGACCAATCATCGGCCAGTAACTCTTTCATGAGAACGGATGAAAGGGGAATGAATGAGGGGTAAACATTTCCCATCTGAGCGGGATTTTAACCAGATAAGGGGAAGTCAGAGGATGTTCTAACTTCTGTGAAAGGAAGTAACATCTGTTATCTGCCTTTTCCCACGTTAAAACATCATTTTTCTCACCAAAAATGAAGTAATATTTGGTGACAATATTTAACATAATTAATAAATTATTAATTTAGACCCAGGGGCCTTTCAGGCCTCACAAATAATGTAAGAATTTTAACTGATATTGTAAAATATATGCCTAGTGTATAAGATTCCAAGAAAAAAGGCACGTCTTTTTTCTCTTGAGCGAGGACGGTTTCTCTGCAGAGGCGACGGTTAAGATCGGTACGGCGACGACAATCGGCTGGGCGCACACAGTTTAAATTAAAAACTGGATGAATACTCTTGATGACGAGTCGACCCTTCCTTTTTATTAGGGAGTCTGTACTGGGTTTTCTCCATGAACTTATCAAGAATTAATGTACAACGGTCAAATAGTGGATTTTTTATCGTATATTTCAGGTAACACATTAAGAATTTGTGTGACTTTTTAAAAGGAATTAAATATGGAGTAAGATACGATCACATCCTTCTAGTTTTTTCTTAAGTGTTGAAAAAAATAAAGTTTTTTCCAAAAAGTAATTGATACACATCCAAGGTTCTATTGAGCATTTTGACACCAAAATATAGAGTAATTTTTTAAAAAACTCAGAGAGTTAATTATAAAAGTCATCCCAAAAGTCTGCGATTGTTTACTGATCGCCTAGGAAAATATAAAAATTGAATAATCGATGCCACAAAAAATTTGTTTAACGTATTTATTTTTATAGGTTGTGTTTCTATTAACAATAGGAAAAAAGTGAATATGAGATTACATCCGACATGAACTGTCTGTACAAATAATATTGAAGAGTAATTATTTGATACTATCAAATAACTGCAATTATTATGACGGTATTTGGATTGTCGTCATAAGAAATATATATATATATTTCTTATGACGACAATCCAAATAACTTCATCCATTTCATCAGGTATACACAGTAGTATTACAGGCCAAAAATAGCTAATACAGCCCCATACCGTAAGACTACCACCACCAAATTTCAATGGCGCTCAGTTATAGACTATGTCGCGCTTATTTTTTTGAATTTTTGTATCAAATTACATTAAAATAAATATTAAAAAACATTTTTTCAAACCACGAATATTTTATATGAAATGAAAGTTAAAAACTGCATTAATTAGAGATATAATGAGAATTTTAATGTCCAATAAATTTTTTTATAATTTATAATAAGTTATCTCGGTATATGAAACTCAACGCTAATGTAGGCAAAGCAATGTTCTAAAGACTGTGTATGATTAGATATTTGCATAGGTACAACTTAACTTGAATTTATTGTCAACATATGCAGATTGCTCTAAATTGAGTAACTATGTTGCAGCATGTGTTGCTACAAAATCGTACAAAATGAAATTTTATACGAGATATCTTTTTTGACTGTAGAAGTGCAAGTTATCCATTTACCCTGACATCAAGTAGTGAGAAAAGGTCAACCCTGCGATGTGGATTCTTTTCTGTTCTGGGGTCCTCCCGGAGAAAATTTAGTACATTGGTGCATCAAACCTCAGATCTGAATACTCACCCATGTGTATAGTCTGTCTTCAACACAGGTTGTTGATCAAAATCACAAAAAAGGAAATCCCGACGATAATTTCTAATAAATTGATCAGAATTTAATTTATTGAACGTAGAAATTATATGAAATTTCTCCCGTAACTGAAAATGATTTAATTTTCATTACATGTATTTTTTAACGTCAAAAGTGTAAATTCATTTTTGATGTTATAAAAATTAATTATTACCATTGTAGTTATTTCCATTTATTTTAAAATTATTTTAAAACTTAACATGCATCTAGTTATTTATTTTAATATATTGACAAAAGCTTTTATCAGATAATTGACATTTATTTCAATAAGTTTTACATTTGTTGAAAAAAATTTTAATATTTTATTAAGATAATCCAGAAAATGGAAATTTCTCAATTACAATATTTCAACTATTTATACATTATTTTTTATATTTAAAGCTTTATATATAAATGTTACACGAAAATTATGTGCAACGCTCGTAAGTTATATCGTAACTTGTATAGTATAACATACACATCAATAGCGTATTTTCATTCATCTTGTGGTCATTTTTACATACATGGTAAATGAAAATCACATGATATATTACATCATAAATAAACGCTTAAGAGAAGCATCTAAATTATCTTTAATTTTAATTGTGACACCATACCATAATACACAAGGAAGATCGTGAGAAGGTGTTGATCTATAATAAAAACACCGGTTTAAGCAAATAGTTTAGTTGACAGAATTTAATATACTAAGGCTATCAGGAAGTAAGGTTATTAAAAATATCTTATCTGAATTAACAGTGAAACATCGCAACTTTCGAAATCTTATTAATATTATTGTTCTCTCAAAAATTAATAGGATCTTAAATATTGTTATTTGAAGTATTAACAATAATTCTTTAACATACCTACTATATATTGTAGCACTGCTTTCATCTGACAAATGTTACGTATGATCAGAAAAGTTCTTCAAAAAGTATAGCTTTAAACACTTATGATAATTGATAATACCATAAAATAAATTCTCTACAAAATANGCTATTGTATCGTTAAAAATTATTTTTAAATTATTTTATTGCTCACAAAACAAACAACCACTCATAATTAGAAAATTAAGTCTCGTTTAAATACTGGCTTCCCTTCAATGGTCGAGCCAGTGTTGCCAGCTAAAACACGCAAAAATTTAACAAAAATAATATTAAAGTAGCCAAGACAGCCAAATATTGTAATGCTACAACACTAGCGGACATTTGAAATTTGCTGACTAGAACGGTCGGTTAACCGATGTGACGGTTAATCGGGGGTCGGATAATCGATGCTCTACTGTAATAAGTATACTTACTCTGAAATGCACAAGAAGCACACTTTCCTTTTATTGAAGCTTGTAGTGGTCATATCTTAACACATTTTAGAACCTTATTACAGATATATCTTGTTATGATTCAAGTTTGAAGATTGCTAATTAAAGTAAATAAATAAAAACAAAACAAAAAAAACGAATCATATAGACTGCATTCTCAATATTGTAACAAGTTTCTTGATATTGGAGGAACTGGGTACCAACTAAAAAAATTTAGTAGCAAGTTGTGTAACTTTTACAACTGTTATGAGTTTTTATTTGAAAAAAATATATATGAACACCACACACAATTTTGTTTGTCTTATCAGTTATGAGATTGTTATAAACTTTTTATATTTTTAATTACTATACAATAGCAAAAAGCTTACTTTTGAGGATAGGGATGAGTTTTATAAAGTATAAATGCTAATGAAAATTTTATTCATTAAGTCCTACTCCCCTTGAGATATGACATATAAATCCCTCTATCTCCTCGCCCCTCGCCCTTTTACTATCAAAATTTAATAGCATCAATGCTTTTCATATACAAGCCACCATGCGAAATTTCGTTTAATTTTTATCCCATCCTGAGATATTAAATGAAATAGATGCCTGCCTATGGAATAAGTTGGTCCAAGAACTTAAATGCGTGAAGGTTTTTCTTTCACTGATCTCATTTTTACATGAGCAAAGTATCATTTGTAAAAAATTCAAGGCATTGATCTGTACAGCTGTCCATGTTGTTTGAACCCATTGTGAATTTTCTCTTCTAACAGAATTGAAGCTGGTCATACAGTATTTATTTTTACTGGTCAAGTTCAATCTATAAAATATCAAGAAATATTTGAAATTAGTAATACTTAAAAATATGATTAGGAGAATATTTTCTAGTCTAACATTTTCCTCTGTAAATTTCCAGAATAAATTATAAAAAGGATTCAAGTCATATCTTTAATGATTGAAATTATTGATATAGTAATCTTTAGTAATATATCTAGCTTATGAAATGTTTTGAAAGATAGTGTGTTCATAAAATTTAACTGTTATAAATTTAAAGTTGGAGATATCCAAAAGTTTGGATAATTATTTAGATTTATATTTAGATCTAAGTTTAATTAAAACAGTTGCATCATAAATCATTNCGTATTTTGGAAATGTTGAGTCGAATTAGTCTAGAATCGATTAATTTTATGAAAGAAAACCTTTCAAACAGCCGTAGTCCGTAAACTATGATTCCTACAAAATTGATTCATAAAGAACGGAACGTATCTACCGTCTTATAGAGGGATCTACTGTACTATACGATATAATCATGATTGCAGTTAACTGATATATTATTGTAAGTGCGTTTATCACATATATAATTATAGTGATTAAAATGAAATAAATAGCAGAATTTGTTATTTAAGAATGAAATAACAAGTTATAAAATAAGCTATAAAATTTCTGTTACCTTTTATGGCTGCTTCATAAGATGAACAGAACATTCGCCATAATAAAACTGTAAATAGTGTGGAATTAAAGATTATGTTTTGTAGAATATCCGTAAAAATTTTTTAAACATCAATTGTAACACTTAAAGTAAAGAAAAAAAATTTGCTCTAGATATAGATTATTTTTATCCATTACAATTAAAAAATAATATTTTTTATAGTTTTAAGGATTAGTGTTTTATGCCCTAGCTTCAATAAGAATTTCTGGTCGATCATTATATTCCAGTACGTTATAAGGAGTAAAAAATGATAAATAAAATTAGAAGAATTAGAAAGAATTAGAAAATTAGAAAAATTAGAACAACTAGAAAGACGACGTTGCTATATTGTCCTCGCTCATCAGACAAGAAACATCAGAATAAATTTACCATCTGCCGCAAATGTGTGTGTAAAAATTATTCAGTTATCAAAATTCTGTGCAGAGATTGCGATGACCAGTAAGTGCAATTCATATTACATCATTTTTCAATAATTGCATTAATTAACAAAGGGCATCTCAAAAATTTTCTGAATTTAAAAAACCTATTGTGCTGTTTTGAAGAAAAAAAATTTGATGTATGAGAAAGGAAAAAATTTCCCATTACTATCTGGATATGAAAAGGACTCATTACACAGATGACTTACGAATAGCCTGAATTTTGATTTTAAAAAATTACAAAAATTTTATAAGTACTATAAAATCGAAGAAAATAATTTTTAAAATTTTTAGAAATTTCAATGTATTAATAAGGATAGACATTATTACTGACAATAGAACAGTTGACATTGTTTCCACAACGATTGTACTGTTTTATTTTCACTATTTAATATGGAGTCAAAATTGTCCCCACAATAATTTCGAAAAAACATGATAGTTGTTGAAGGTAAACTTAATAACTGCGAATTCATTTTTACTCTTATAGAAAGTCAATGTTTTATATTTGAAGATTTAACATTAGTTTACTATAACATTATTTAACACTAATATCAAATTATAACATTAATGTTATGGTTTACTATAACGTTAAATCTTTAAATATAAAACATTGACTTTTTATAAGACTATATTTAAAATTTTTTATATGATTTTGCGGTTAGTTTTACTTATTAACAGAAACTGTTTTAATTAAATAACATTTATTTAATTAAGGTTTACATTTGTGAATATAAAATCTTCATTGTTTTCCTTACACTAAAAATTTTCGCTTTTATATTATATTATTTTATATTTAGTTAGTTAGTTATTAAGAGTAAGACATGACAAGTAGTGTACATTAAGACACAACGCATATAGTTCACATCGTGTTGCATATAAAAATGAAGAGTATATGTTAACACTTGTAGATTGTAAGCTTTATGTCAGGTTTAATGAAAGTAAAAGACATTACATATAACACTATAAAGAAGCTGTCAAATTAACTACAAACTTTATATGAATGTGAATTGTGATTTCATAGTATAAAGCAGGTAAATGATACAAATTAAAAACATAATTCTGCTACTTACTTTTATAGTAAATAACGATGAGTCGGTTGCGTATATAATTACTAATATGACATTACTTGATATTTTATCATTTTGATTTTCTACATAACACTCTTATAATCGTTCCAGAATATAGAAGATTTATCTAGCAGAGATGCTTTTTCAAACTAATGCTACAAGCGATAATTTTTTTAAATTTTAAAGCTACTTTTAATTGAAATAACTTATACACATCGCTAACTTTTTTCTATTCTTTAATGTCTGTAATTGACCAAAACTTTATAAGAAGTATATCTTAAACTTTTGTATGTGCTTTAAATGGCCGAATATTATCGTTTGATCTTATAACACAGTCATTACATCTTAGAGAAACCTTATAGCGTATTTTGTATCTAGTTCATTTATATTAAAAAAAAAAAAAAGTTGAATTCAGTTCTATTGCATTTGATTCAGTATAATTATGTACGTTATAAACACACTTCCAATTGTCAATATCAAATTTTTATCTATTGCAAACATTTCACAAGCCGTGAACACAGGCAAATCTTCTACACACTTTGTATGAAGAGATAAACGAGAAGCAGAACTCTCTATCGATTTGTTATCGCTGGATAGAGAAACCACGTAGAAAGCTTTCGTTATTTTATTTGCGATGTTTTTTATTCGAGAGGATGAAACACATAAATTCATAAAATACAAAAATGGAATAACAGATTCCAGTATAAAGCTGATTAAGTGTTTTATTACTGGAAATTTTAACAATACGTGTAAAGAGAAAATAAGACGACTTCCAACATAAATACTCCAAAGAAATAACATTGAGGAATAAATATTTGACAAACCATTAAATATATCCAGAACATACATATATATTTTTAATGCAGATCGAAATCGTAATACAGAAATTCGGCCCGTTTTTAGGGAACTCAACAAAGCAGTTAGAACATTTTCTAATTCTTCACAGATAAGTATAAAAGAAAGAAATAACCAAAGCTTGGACATTGTATGAAAGCTATAAGTGAATGCGCTATCGATAATCCATATAGTGCTTTTTGCAGTTGGATTTATTTTAAATCCAAATGTTTTAAAATTATTATGGTTTGAAGAAATCGTCAAAGGTGTTAAAATGCAGTAAACAAAGAAGCACATCCAAATAATTATGACTTTGGTCTTTAAATATATTTTATTAAATCCACTTTCTAACTGTGAATCGTTGAACTTGTGAAGCATCTCGATAAGTTTGCGAACTTCGTTTTTTTTAGCATGAAAATGAATTACGGATATAAAATTGATTGTTATAAAGAATTCAAAAAAAGCGAATGTCAAAATAACAACTGTTGAAAGGTTGTTTCGTATTGTAGCAATGCCAGTTAAAGTGTAATAAACGCTGTGTAAGATACGGATAACAATCGTAATTATATCGTATAATGTAATTCTCTTCGCTCTATAATTTAATCCACAAATCTTCATGGAAATCAACAATGGACTCCAAGTATGTTGATATCTGTTTTTGTATTTTAACTCGACAATAGAATAAACGTTACTTACTGAGGAATTCTGCATTCTTATAAACTCAGATAAAACGAGAATTTTATAAACAAGACTTATATTAGTTCCAGAATTACTTATTGTAAAGTATGCATATTATACGTTGTTTGTCTGTGTGGGTTGTGCAATCGGCTTGAAAATTTTATAATGGTTTAATTTTATAAATGCACGTCACAATTTCTTTTTTAATTTATTATATATTGTAATTATACACTTCATTTCGTACATTTAATTATAAATAAATTTGTATTGTTTACTTTCTGCACTATTTTGACAATTACGTGATAAAATAAATCTATAATTTAATCAACTTTATGAATTCTGACAATTACGTGATTAAATAAATCCATAATTTAATCAACTTTATGAATTTTGACAATTACGTGATTAAGTAAATCCATAATTTAATTAACTTTATTAATTTTTACAATTACGTGATTAAATAAATCTATAATTTAATCAACTTTATTAATTTTGACAATTACGNATATTACATCATAAATAAACGCTTAAGAGAAGCATCTAAATTATCTTTAATTTTAATTGTGACACCATACCATAATACACAAGGAAGATCGTGAGAAGGTGTTGATCTATAATAAAAACACCGGTTTAAGCAAATAGTTTAGTTGACAGAATTTAATATACTAAGGCTATCAGGAAGTAAGGTTATTAAAAATATCTTATCTGAATTAACAGTGAAACATCGCAACTTTCGAAATCTTATTAATATTATTGTTCTCTCAAAAATTAATAGGATCTTAAATATTGTTATTTGAAGTATTAACAATAATTCTTTAACATACCTACTATATATTGTAGCACTGCTTTCATCTGACAAATGTTACGTATGATCAGAAAAGTTCTTCAAAAAGTATAGCTTTAAACACTTATGATAATTGATAATACCATAAAATAAATTCTCTACAAAATATTTAATTAGCAATTTCTACCGAAATAATTATAGCAATAAATCGTTTTTATGTATTTCTAATGGCAAAATATATTCGTTCACTGATATATAACAACTCTAATTAACAATTATATTATGTAACATAATTTTTATTACGTATTTTATAACGAGTTCATTTACAGTTAAATTTAATTTATTTCAGTTATTGATTCATTTGATTCAGTATAATTATGTATGTTATAATGAAACTTACAATTGTTAATATTAGTTTTTTATCTACAGTAAACATTTCACAGGCCGTAAATTTTGACAAATCTTCTACACACTTAGAGAAAACAGAATTTTGTATGGAGTGGTCATTGCTGGATGAAAACAGAACATAGAGAGCTTTGGTTATTTCATTTGCAATATTTGTCACTCGAGTGGCTGCAACACATAAATATATAAAATATAAAAATGGTATAATCGATTTAAAGATGAACTCGTTTAACAATACTAATTTTTCAGCTGGTGGGAAAGTTAACAATAAGTGAAAAATGAAAAGAAGATTACTTGTAACATAAACTGTCCAAAGAAATAATATTGACGAGTAAATATTTGACAAATCGTTAGCAATTAGTAAAACTTGCGTATGGATTTTCAGTATCACTTTAAATGGTGAGGAAGAAAAATGGCATTTTCTTAGAGAAATCAGCAAACACGATAGAGTGTTTTCTAATTCTTCACAAATTTGTATAAAAAATAGAAATAACCACAGAATGGACATTACGTAAATTCCATAATTAAGTGCGTTATTAAAAATCAATATGATGATTTCTAAAGTTCGATTTACCTTCAATCCAAAATACATATTTCTAAAGTAAACTGGAGTCGTCATCATAGTTGCTACAATGCAGAAAACAAAAAAGCATATCCAAGCAATAATAACTTTAATATTAAAGTATTTTTGATTAAATCCTTTTGCTAGCCGAAAATCTCTGAAACTGCGAAGCTTCTTAATAAGTTTCCGAACTTTTTTCTTCTTGAAATGAAAATGAAGTACAGATGCAAAACTGTTTATCACACTAAATTCCCAGAAAGCGATCGTTATCATCGTAACTATTGTATAGTTCTTTGCTAGCAAAACAACGTTTCTTGTAGTGAAAAATATAGTGTATATTATAGCAATTACGATCATTATTACATCATAAAAAGTAATTCGTCTTGCTTTAAAATTTAAACCATGAATCATCATGGAAATCAGCAATGGATTCCAACTATCTCGATATCCGTTTTTGCCAGTTGATTTCAGAATAGGATAAACGACACTTACCGAGGAAACTCTCATCTTTATAAACTGAAATAAAAGCACACTATCAGGTAAAAATCTTATAAGCGACTTACGTTTTCAGAATCAAATAAAGTCTATGAAGTCATGCTCAAATATTAATTAAAAAGTATTTTTTTNTGCAAGAATTTTGAGAAAATTTTAAGTAAATATTTGAATAAAGTTTTTCATAGAATATTCTTTTGAAGAATGCATATATTTATAATTTTAAATTCAAATGTTTTGCATTAGTCAAATAAGCTATAGCCTATCTAGACATTGCATGCTGTCATTTACACAATTATAATGAGTGGTGGTTGAGTTGAGATAGTTTATTGACTGGACTAAAATTAGTGTAACCTATTGTTTCAATGCTGAATCTAGAAAATGTAAACCAGATGTGTCCAATGCTCCAAATTCTAGCATTTTGATGGCCATTTATACCAAACTTTGTTATTTTATTACTTTTATTACCAAGGTGATTTGTTTTGTTAAAGTGAAACATTCTTGGTGAAAATATTGCAAATCTAAGATGCTTAAAATATTAAATCAGTCTGATAGAGAGTGTTTGGGCTAGAGGTAACCAAAATATACCTTTCGGTATCTGTAAGGTTTATTAAATTTTTGGTATTGTAAAGTAACACTCTAAAGTAAGTTTTTATGAAGGTTACTTTTAATGTGGACATCTTTTTAGCTTAGTGTCAAAATGATACTCAAGCTCTTGCCAAATATTTCAAACAGCTAAGGCTTTATTAGAGCTACTACAACAATGTTTTAAATAACCCAAATCCCAACTTTGCAGACATTGCCAGAAACTTTTTGCTTGGGTCTTTAGATCTACAGATATGATTTAATTTAATTCTAATTATTAAATTTATTTGGAAGGCAGCTTAACCTCCTATCTCTAGCCAAACTGATTTGTTCCGGGGAGGACAAAGCTTGGAGACAATTATTTGTTTGGGTTTATCACAGGTAGGTTATTGAATACAATATCGATTGCATCAAAGCATCCCATAGTCCAGGGTGTAAGGTTACATATCTGAATCGCTTTTATGATAATAATTTGTGAGATTTCTTACCCATCCCAGGGGGGAAAGTGCCCCGTTTGCCTGCCTCTGGGATGCAAATGATGATGATTTTAAAGTTTGAGGGATTTTAAAGTTTAGTACTGTTGAAAAAGATTACATGACAATTATTTAATATGAAGAAATCTTGATCCTAGAATAAGAATCGCTTTTAGTCTTAAACTTAGCTTCATGGGTGACCTGCTGCCGGACATTGTTCACTCGCATTGGTATCATTAAAAGACCATCAAACAGCTTAAAAACCGAATTAGTCGGAGGGTTTATAACGACGTAAAGTTGACTTTGTGCTCGCTTATAATGGCACTGTAATATTTTAAAAAATCCAAAAAACATGCATATTAGAATTGAGAAAATAAATACTAACACGTAATTTATTAGAAATTATTTTTTATTGTGTGCCATCTACGTGATTTCATTACGTTTATCTGAATACATTTTCTTTTTAGCGAAGTTAACAAATATTTTGCCAAATGCGAGACCAAAGAATTTGTTAAAAAGAAACTTTCCCTTAAAAAATGCAATTAAAATACTCGAAATATTACATCTATGACGTAAAACTCGTGACGTAACGCGTGACGCATTGCAACGACAAATTCGAATTCGTTCCATTTCGTATTGTTGCCGACGCCATCTTGGAATAGAAAGTTTTCCGGAAATTTCGAGTTATTTTTCCCTCCATTTTGACCTTTTTCCTACGAATTTTAATAACGAAAGCTTGTGTAACGTAGGTAACTTAATATTTTTCGATTAATAACATATCAAAATTAAATAAACTTTAAACCTAGATTTGNGTAATTACATGATAAAATTGAATTTATAAAGTTGATAAAATTATAGATTGTTTAATGTATTTAAAATTAGTCTTCGATTTTTAAAAAATGATAAATTAGTTTTAACTAATGCCAAGCATTTATTAGATTACAAAAAGTGACTATTCAATGAGCGTTTAAAGTTCAAAAACAGCCCAAATGCAATAAATAACACGCTTGTCTTCATTTATGAGAGATTATTTTTTCAAGGCGTGTTGTCCTACTAGAGAAGATGAAAAGAAAGGATGTTTGACATGACCACCATTTTCTTCGATATTTAACAACATAGAGAATACAGTGTAGAATATACGATATTATTATAATCATTACTAGTAAGTGTACTGTGTTACGAACATTCCAAATATATGCATCTGTTACTAGGGGGTAGTGCTTCGTCAGGACTGACACCACAATGTCTTCTAGGATACACACAAACTTTAACGGCTGCAAATTCGGAATTCGCGCAAGCGGTCACATGAGCGGGCGATCGGATTCAGGATAGAGTAACATTAAGAGTAGGTACAGAAGTGAATCACTCAGGTTAACTGCGAAAATAACCTATTTAATTAAACTAAAAACAATACATAGTTTCATATATCGAATAACGATGGAGACAGAGAAAATGTTTACAAGAAACAGCCAGTTGGTATAGATACCTGTGATGCACTTAATTGTGCGGACTTTCGGATTAATAAACTTCAGTTAGTCGGACGTCGGGAACTTCTTTCGGTTCGGTCAACTGGAGCGGTTGGAAACGCTTTACATTTTCGTTTTGCTTGGACGGCAATCAAACCGACAGTAAACTAAAGGATATAATAATCTGGGGAGTTCAACGGTGTTCTAACGAAACACAAAGTAAAAATACTTGATAGTCTGTCGACGATACCTCTGTTTCTGTTAGGACACCTTGTTGATGCTCTCCTGTACTCTCGACAACTCCGTGTCTGTGAGTCACTCCTTTTTATACCTCCGAATCACGTTAACCTTTTTTACCAATTGGAAATTTCTCTATTAGTTCCCAGTGATACATTCGATGTGTTTCCGGAAGAAGGAAATGACTCCAGAAAGAGAAATTCGATCATTCTCCGATAAAAAATGGAAACATTTTTCGAAAGACAAAAAATGAATGTTTTTTTCTAAATTTTTATCAAGTCTGACTCTCACACATCATTATTTTGTTTGAATTTATAATCACGCTGTTTAATTAGTAGTTTGAAAATTTCATACAGTGTTTATTACATTAGTAAAACTGTGAATACTTTTGAATTTTAAAAATTAAGAATTGTGTTAAAATGACTCACTCAATGTTAGAAACGATGATTTGTATTCATTCGAAAACTTACGCTGATGAAATAAAGTTAAATCTCTTAGTTTATTTCAAAATGTTTATGTAGATATTTCTTCAAGGGTATACAATTTGGAATCGAAAATATGATTATAAATTTTTTAGAAGTATTTGTCACTATCAATGCAACTCAGTATGAAGAAGTATACCTAATTTTGATAAATATCATCAAAACCAAATGTTCATTACATTCCCAACAAAAACTATTGCAGGCTCATTCAAACAATTTATTTTAATCTTGTGCCCTCTAACTTTTATATGGCAAATTAAATGGTTTTAGTCATATCTCTACCAATTAATACACTGTGTTACACAGACGAATAGTGTAGAAATGAACTTTTCTTTTCTCTCTTGGATGATTTTGTTTTCTATTGCTTCGTCCTGTGTTATCTTTTTTTGCACTCTCTTGCTTTTTCTTGCTATATCTTGGTCCCTTTTGCTCTCTTTCGATTTCTTTTGCTCCTTCTTGCTCTTTTTTTTTTATCATACTTTCTCTAAATAGAGGGAGAGTAATAGAGAGCAGAATGAAGCAAGATAGTAATCTTGCTTTATTCTGCTCTCTATTACTCTCGCTCGCATTTTGTCGCACTTCCTTGGTTTTTCTTGACTATGTCACTTACTCGCACACTCTTGCTTTCTCTTGCTTTATCTTGCTGATTTATTTTTTTTTTCTGGCACTCTTTCACAGTCTAACTATTTTGCTTTTTCTTGCTATAACTTGCTCTCTTTCGCACTCTTTCTACTATATGTATTGATAAAAGAAATAATTTAAATTAAACTTTTTTTAATATTTAAATTGTCAGGTAATAAACAATAAATATATAAAAGTAATTTATTATGTTTTATTACTAGCCTTATTCGTAAAATTTTAACAAAAATATTAAAATGGAAGATTGGCCGATTATTAAAACCGAGTCATCAGGAAAATTAGCGATATGGCCGATTACCGATTACTTACTGATAAATCGGTGCATCCTTATTATTTTTACGCGAAAATTTTATGTAAATATTTCTACCGATATCTGATTCGCTATTACTTTAGAATAATTGCATATCATAAAAAATAAAAATATGTAAGTCATCCTAAACATAATTTGAAGAAAAATCCAGAAGATGACAGGTCAATTTATAAATTGTTAAAATAATTAATACATGGAGTTCTTGAATAATTTGCAACATAATTTTGTCTTTTTTTAAATAAATAAACAACTCACAAATTCATTATTTTCATTTAAAAAGCGTCATAACGTAATCTAATTTTTTATAAGACGTTACGATTGATTATGATTGATAAGTTACGGTAATTGATTAATGAGCACTTGAAGCAGAAGTCAAGTATATACGTAAAATTTATTCGTTACACCTTATAGCTCTTCTATTACTTGAGTTCTTTTATGCACAATACTGTATATTCATTTGCGTATGTTGTGAATAACTCAACTAAATAGAAAGCCTTTGTTAATTTGTTTGCATCATTTGTCCATCAAGAAGCTGAAACACATAAATTTCTATTATATAAAAGTTAAATAATCGATGCAGAATGAATTTGTTAAACTTATTTATTTTCATAGGTTTTAAAGTATTAACAATAGGTGAGTAGTGAATATGAGAGTTAAACTGTTCAAAGAAATGATATTGAAAAGTATTTATCTGACACTGTTTAGCGATTTCTAAAACGTATGTATATGTTTTCAGCAAGGTATGTGATAAGGTTAATGAAACTTTACCTAATTTTAAAAAACTAAGAAATAACATTACAGTGTTATTTTAATTCTCTATAAATTAAAATAAAAATATATATATAACCAAAGAGTTGGAATTACGAAAAATTAAAAATCAATTTAATAATTCTTACAGTTCGGTTAGTTTCTATTTAAGTAATTTACNTTCGAGCTCTCCATCTTAATGTTCGATTTTATATTTATGAAGATTCTAGAAGATCCAGATTACTTTTCAAATTTAGTAAACCCAAAGAAGAACCCAGAAAGAGTTACAAAAATGTTTATTATTCATCACTTAGTGATACTACACACCAGTGAGTGATTGCAGTGAGTCTTAATTATTGATATCCTGGTGTGGTAAGCAGATATCTAAAAATTTTCTAATTAGTTTCGGAAGAGGGGAACCTAATCTTACAATTGGTGAAAACGGGTAAGATCGGCTATAATCTAATAATCTTAATCTTTGCTATTGTTACTTTTTGCCCAAGCAACACCAGGCTCATCTGCTAGTATTTATATAAAGTGATGAAAATGAAGCTTAACTAGAATTTTAATTTTTGTTCTCTTACTTTCATATTAAAAATAGCTGTTTTTTCAACTTTTTATGTAACTCTTGAATACATTGATGATTCTGACATTTTATTTTTTACACATTTAATAGCTTTAACNGATATGGCCGATTACCGATTACTTACTGATAAATCGGAGCATCCTTATTAATTTTACGCGAAAATTTTATGTAAATATTTTTACCGATATCTGATTCGCTATTACTTTAGAATAATTGCATATCATAAAAAATAAAAATATGTAAGTCATCCTAAACATAATTTGAAGAAAAATCCAGAAGATGACAGGTCAATTTATAAATTGTTAAAATAATTAATACATGGAGTTCTTGAATAATTTGCAACATAATTTTGTCTTTTTTTAAATAAATAAACAACTCACAAATTCATTATTTTCATTTAAAAAGCGTCATAACGTAATCTAATTTTTTATAAGACGTTACGATTGATTATGATTGATAAGTTACGGTAATTGATTAATGAGCACTTGAAGCAGAAGTCAAGTATATACGTAAAATTTATTCGTTACACCTTATAGCTCTTCTATTACTTGAGTTCTTTTATGCACAATACTGTATATTCATTTGCGTATGTTGTGAATAACTCAACTAAATAGAAAGCCTTTGTTAATTTGTTTGCATCATTTGTCCATCAAGAAGCTGAAACACATAAATTTCTATTATATAAAAGTTAAATAATCGATGCAGAATGAATTTGTTAAACTTATTTATTTTCATAGGTTTTAAAGTATTAACAATAGGTGAGTAGTGAATATGAGAGTTAAACTGTTCAAAGAAATGATATTGAAAAGTATTTATCTGACACTGTTTAGCGATTTCTAAAACGTATGTATATGTTTTCAGCAAGGTATGTGATAAGGTTAATGAAACTTTACCTAATTTTAAAAAACTAAGAAATAACATTACAGTGTTATTTTAATTCTCTATAAATTAAAATAAAAATATATATATAACCAAAGAGTTGGAATTACGAAAAATTAAAAATCAATTTAATAATTCTTACAGTTCGGTTAGTTTCTATTTAAGTAATTTACAAGTGAATTTTTCCGAGGAAGTTATAGTTAATAAAATGCAGTAAAGTAACAATCATATAAAATTAACAAAACTTTTAATTTTTAAGTATTTTTGATTAATTCCACTTTCTAACTGCTAATCGTTCAGTCTCTGCAGCTTCTTGACTCACTCATCATCTTCGTTTTTCTTTGCGTGAAATCTTTTTACCGATGCAAAATAATTTATTAAAAAGCTCAGTAATTAAAAATTATCGTTTGTAATGCAGTATTTTCAGAGATTGTAACATGCTTATTGCAACCGAACAAAATGTAGCTTTTATCTTGCGCATGCAGGTTTTAACACTGCACCTTACCAAAATCATGAGACAGTGTTCGGTGGCGTGCCATACATTGTTTCTAGTGCGAAACTCGCGCGTTTCTGTAGTTTTATGTAAATCAATACGTCACATAAAGTACCATAAATCGATTATTTATAAAACGATTTATCGTAAGTACATTTAAAACATGAATGTTTATGAAAGTATACGATTGAAAAGTATAAAAACTTGATGTTGTACAAAGGGTTCAGTGGTGTAATAATTTTAATATAAGATAATTTTTATGCAAATTAAAGAAAACAAAGTATGTGCTCATATGGATGTAAATAAAAATTAATATAACTTGAAATGGTAACCAATAGATAATCGATTTAATGAAGCAGATTCTGTAATTTTTTATTTCTGTTTGAGTTTTATTATCAAGCAGCACCCATTAGATATTTATGCTTGCTACTGTTGTATGAATCAGGTTATTTGTTCAAAGTATCTATCGGAGACAGAAATTGTGAATGTAAATCTTGTAAGTACCTTTACCCTTATTACTTTATTTTAAAGTAATTAGCAAATAATATAATTTGTGTATTTATAAGCCGCATGGTTAATTGTTTTAACTTACATACTGGAAGCAAAATTTGCATAAAAGTATTGAAGGAATAATATTAATTTAATGACTAGTTAAATTACTACCAAGGTTTCAGATTTTCTTTTAGAAATTTATGAAGCAAGCATGTGGTTACAATAAATACGATCGTAATGTTTTAAATGAATTTCGAACATTATCCGAATTCGTTTTAACATAACAATATTACATTGCGAATTTTTATTTAAATTACTACAGTGGTTGAGATGATAAAATATTATAACTGTTAGTTAAACGGAATTTCAAACCTGACAAATCTGCTGGTTGATATCAGATTTTCAGTCTTCATAACGTGTTTTAAGAGGTAAATAGTGGTAAATTTTTTACAGAATGTTCTAACTACGGGAATCCTTTTGGCGAATCCTCGATGTGTTTCGTTTTCTTTTTTAATCAATTTATATAACATTCTAAATTTATAAACTGAAAAAATACGTCGAAATATAGATATTAAATTTATATTTTAATTTATAAAAAAAATAATCAGTAAATACGTTCTAGAGTCATTTTTTATTTTAAGAAAGTAATATATTGATAGTTTATTAAATATTTATCGAATCTTTCTATGCAAAAAACTGCAACAGAAGTAATGTAGTAAGGGTTCTATTCCATTAAAAAATTCTATTGTTTATTTTAGATGCGAGTACAGAGCACAAATTGCGGATAAAAAAAAATTATATTATTTGTATTGTGCTACAGATGATTTCAATCTGCGATCGTAATACAGTGGTGTCTCGTTTAACGTACGCCTCGAATAACGGACGCAGCGAACAACAGACTTTCTGTTTGGCCGTTACGTGACTCGAGCAAAGGACTGGCTGCGAACAAGTGCGAATGATGTTTCCACTCTTTCGCCGTAGCTAATGACAATATGCTATTTTTATAATATATTAGTATTAGTTAAAATTTATTATTAGTATATTTGAAGTACAGAGCTCCAGTTGGAATTCGACACGCTCACTTGTTTATTACGTACTGAACATCACCTCAATGCAGGGTATTTACATTTATTCAAGTGTTACGCAAATCATGGCTTCTAAAAAAACAGAAAAGTAATTTTAATTGAATCAAAACAAGAAATCATTAGAAAAAGTGAATGTTGACAAAAACTTTTTTGTCGAATGGGGGAGAAGTCAAAAATTTACAAACACTCATATCCAAACAAAGCTGAGGATAACAGAATCAATGATCTCTACAATGACGCACTTGCCCGTCATTTCCGACAAGTGTTGAAGAACAGAGAGAAACAAACCACCTTGTACACGTCTTTTCAGAAGCCAGCTGTCGAAATACAAGGGATGGAAGAAGAGGAGTTGACCTTGCAATCTCGATAGTCTCTCCTGAATCTGACTTCGATAAAGAAACAGTAAAAAGTGACCTACTGCAATCTGTAGAAGATCTCTATCTGTTTGAATGTGTGAAGAAAGTGTTCCTCCACATCATCCGCACAACTTCTGACTATCCGGCATAATTCGTGACTGCTCCGTTTTCATTTGTTTTGTGGTACAGTACGGTTATTTTATGCTGCGGAACGAATTATATGTTTTAACATGTATTTCTATGAGAAATTGCGTTTCGTATAACGGACTTGTCACTTAACAGACCCACTGTCCGTTAAGTGAAAACCCACTGTACGAGGCTCCACTGTATTATGTTATTTTCTATAAATGTTACCGCTAGAGCTCGAAACCCGTTAATATGTACATTACCTAGCTTATCTGCAGATTAACTAGCGTGATCCGTTAAAGTTGCGAAAATTGTTCCATTTCTGAAATTACCTAGGTAATCTGCACATTACCTACTAGGCACTCCGTAAAGTGGAATAAGATCTTTGCCACAAATAAATGTACCACAAATAAGTGTGCTTGTCACAAAAACCAATTGCTATGTAACTTAAAGTGTCACCAATCTTTAGACTACAATAATAAGTAAGCAGGATTGGTTAATGTCGCTTATGGTGACTAAAATGGTGGCTCGTCTCTGATTCCAGCGAACAGAAGAAAGAAAACAGTGGGGACGCACGTTCTAACCTAGCCTAACCTAACCTATTCTAATAATTTGGTTGATAATAATTATGGTAATTTATTAGAATAGGTTAAAATAGAACGTGCGTCCCCACTGTTTTCTTTCTTCGGTTTGCTGGAATCAGAGATGAGCCGCCATTTTAGTCACCAAAGGTAACATTCACACACAATTTTATCATGCGATCGCCGGAAAAAGTATGATAACTTTCTTATTTTTTTGTCTCTGGTCCAAAAGTAGGGTATCGTTGAACTCGTCTCGGTCCCCTCAGTTCAGATATATACTCAAAGTTCCGAAATTCCATAGGTGGTAATTTATATAATTTTCCATTTCTCTAATTGTAATGTTTTAAACCGCTTGATTTTTTGTATTACAGCTTTTTATTTGATTGATGATTAACTCTATTAACTAATTTGTTGATCGTTTTATTCTATTAATTCGATTCTTTAGATATCGATAATTAAATAACATTATGTTAATTTATACGTACAGAAACGTTGCTGTTGTTACAGCAAAGATCTTATTTTCACTTTACCGTATGCCTAGTAGGTAATGTGCAGATTACCTAGATACTCTGCACATTACCTAGGTAATTTGAGAAATGAAACAATTTTCCCAACTTTAACAGATCACCCTAGTTAATCTGCAGATTAGCTAGGTAATGTACAAATTAACTGCTTTCAAGCTTTAGTGGTAACATGAACACTCCTAGATAAACACAAAGATTTTAAGCAACTGTATTTAAAGTTCTTGTTTATTTTTCAGATATTTCAAATTTAGGAAAACGTCACGATGACATTCAAATGTGTCTTTTGTTTTAAGACTTTCTCTCGCAAATATTCTCTCAATCGTCACAACAGACTTCACACCACAGAAAAGCAATTCGAATGTGATATATGTAAAAAATGTTTTTCAGAAAAAGTTGATATGATTGTTCATCGTAGATCTCACGCAGGAGAAAAGCCATATCAGTGCAATATATGTGATAAACGTTTTTCTTATAAAAGTGTTTTGTCTGTACATCATAGAATGCACACTGGAGAGAAGCCATTCAAATGTAATGTATGTACCAAGAGTTTTGTTCTAAACAGCAATCTCTCTCTTCATCTCAGAACCCACACAGGAGAAAAGCCATTCGAATGTGATATATGTAAAAAATGTTTTGCAAGAAAATTGGACATGACTATTCATCGTAGATCTCACACAGGAGAAAAACCTTATTAGTGCAATATATGTGATAAACGATTTACTCAGAAATCAAGTATAACTATTCATCATAGATCTCATACAAAAGAAAAACCTTACCAGTGCAATATATGTGATAAACGTTTTGCTTATAAAAGTGTTCTCTCTGAACATTGTAGAATGCACACGGGAGAGAAGCCATTCAAATATAATGTATGTAATAAGAGTTTTGCTGCAAATAGCAGTCTCTCCCGTCATCGTAGAACACACACAGGAGAGAAGCCATTCAAATGTGATACATGTAAAAAATGTTTTGCAAGGAAATTTGACATGACCTGTCATCGTAGATCTCACACAGGAGAAAAACCTTACCATTGCAATATAAGTAACAAACATTTTTCTCAAAACTCCAGTTTGACCGTTCATTGCAGACAGCATACAGATGAAATGTCTTTTAAGTGCAACAACTGCAATCAAATGTTTAGATATCCCTCAAATTACAGTAAACACAAAAAAATACATACCGTATTACAAGAATTCTCCTGTTGTTTATGCAGCACTTACTTCACTAAAGAAGATACAATGGTTAATCATGTTCGGGTGCATATTAGTTCAGGCTGCCCAAAGTGTGACTGCCAGTTCTCATGTGAACGAAGCTTTTTAGCTCACGTTCTTGAACATTCGAAAGAAACACCACGACTATGCGAAACTTGCCTTCACCCTTTTGCTCGGATTTCTGCTTTTAAATTGTATAACACTATTTTATTGTTTCTGAAAAATGCATCTTACTGTGCGGATTGTGGATCAAAAATATAAATTGTTAAAAATCTAAAAAATTTTACTTCAATTATGCTCCAGTTTCGCTATTCAGTCGTATGTTTATTAAGATATCGCTTACAATACAAATAAATTTAACTTTTGTTTTTTCAACAGGAAGCTGTGATTTAATCTAACTTACTTTCCCTTATTCAAATGTGATTGATTAAAGTTAATTGTTGTATTTAAAACACAACCTTATGTTTTATATTAAATGTCAGTTTTATAAATAATGATTTATGAATGTATATTAAAAATGAAATTTAGAACAACAACTGATACTTCATACTTTATCTATTTTTATTTTTTAATCGTTCTGCAATTAACACGTATATTGTAAACGAATGTAGTGTAACTTATGTGTATTGAAATACGCGATTATGATTGTAGCATTTTCTATATTATCAAAAATATTTTATTATTACGTATAATAATGTAAATACATAATTAATTTATCAAACATATCATTAAAAAGGACTATTTATAATATTGTAAATTAATATTTTTGTGCTGTCATATCTTTTCGGTATCTTTATTAAATACTGCATAATCAGTGCAGATAGATAGTATGTTTTCTCTGTAAAAAATTACAATCATTCTCTTATATCACTTAGATATCTGTACTGTTTAAAACAGCTGAATATAGACTCAAATTTTTTGCATAATTTTTTGATAATACAAGAGTTTGGCATAAAAGAGAATGGTTCAAAAATCAACATTAACTGTAATTCTCTATGTGTTTTTAATGTGATTTTTGAAGTTTGGTGTATACAAGAGAACGATCTTGTTGAAAACGTATATTAAAATACCGTTTTATAGATACGTACCTAAAATTTGTTTTCAGTGTTATACATTTTCTTATTTTAACAATATAACTACAAATTTACGAAAAGTTTTGTACGTTATATTGAAAAAAAAATACGTGGAACGTGCATCTCGACTGTTAGCTTTCGTTATTTTTTATCTTCTTAACACGCATAGCATTTCAACCAAAAGTAGTTCACTTAATTATGTTAGTTGCATTCATCTTGCAGAATTACCATTAAATAAAGTAGATCTACTGAATATGCACAATTTCATCGTGGAGTTAACAGCGTGAGATTTTAATACATTAAACGTGAATAGTATATTAAGAAAACAACATTTCTGAAATTAAAGAATATTAGTTTTAGTGAAAAATAAGTGTATTTAATTACAATTAAACCAATAGATATTGCCACTGCTCAAGCAAAATCTGTTCGAAAAAAGAACTTAGGTGATGTAATTACACATGCAGCAACATCAAAATGGTTTGCTAACAAATAAACTGTGGATATTTTTAAAGAAGATCATTCACATGGAAACAAATTTATTAGTTAGATGTAATTAGACTTATGTTAAATTAAAATTTATACGCTTACATAGCATTATTAATAGGCTATATTATATTTTAAAAAATTTATAATTGAACAATTTACATAACTAATGTACTATTAGCTTTCGATTACCACGACTTTTCATTTTTTCGGTAATATCTTTTGATTTTTCGGGAATTTCCTTCGTTTATTCAAGAAATTAATACAGTAAAAAGAAATGTCTGAATTTTTAATGTAATAATAGAAAATACGGTGAATTTTATTTGTGCGCCATTTGCATTTATTTCAAGTATACATTAAATTCACGATTACATATAACACACAGAGAAAGGAATGCATCAACTAAATCTAAAATTGCAGAAATCGTTTACAGAAGTTATTATTTTTTTATTTTCAAAAGTACAGTAGACTTTCCGATATACGAAGTAATGTGAGTGGGAGTAATACCGATATTAGAAAAATACGAATAAAATAATGTAAGAATTATAACTGATATTGTAAAATATATGTATAAGATTCCAAGAAAAAAGGCACGTCTTTTTTTTCTTGAGCAACGATGGTTTCTCTGCAGAGGCGACGGTTAAGATCGGTACGGCGAAGACAATCGGCTGGGCACACACAGTTTAAAATAAAAAGGAGGGGTCGATGCGTTATCAAGAGTATTCATCCAGTTTTTCAAACTGGATGAATACTCCTGATAACGCATCGACCCCTCCTTTTTATTAGAGAGTCTGTACTGGGTTTTCACCATGACCTTAACAAGAATTAATGTACAACGGTCAAATAGTGGATTTTTTATCGTAGATTTCAGGTGACACATTAAGAATCTGTGTGATTTTTTAAAAGGAATTAAATATGGAGTAAGATACGATTACATCCTTCTAGTTTTTTCTTAAGTGTTGGAAAAAAAATAAAGTTTTTTTTTCAAAAAGTAATTGATACACATCCAAGGTTCTATTGAGCATTTTGACACCAAAATCTAAAATTAGAGTTAATTATAAAAGTCATCCCAAAAGCCTGCGATCGTTTACTGATCGCCTAGGAAAATATAAAAATTCAATAATCGATGCCACAAAAAATTTGTTTAACGTATTTATTTTTATAGGTTGTGTTTCTATTAACAATAGGAGAAAAGTGAATATGAGATTACATCCGACATGAACTGTCTGTACAAATAATATTGAAGAGTAATTATTTGATACTATCAAATAACTGCAATTATTATGACGGTATTTGGATTGTCGTCATAAGAATTATATATATATATATATTTTATGAAGACGATCCAAATAACGTCATCCATTTCATCAGGTATAGAGAGTAGTATTACAGGCCAAAAATAGCTAATACAGCCCCATACCATAAGACTACCAACACCAAATTTCAATGCCGCTCAGTTATAGACTATGTCGCGCTTATTTTTCGAATTTCTGTATCAAATTACTTTAAAATAACTATTTGAAGAAACAATTTGTCAAACCACAAGTATTTTATATAAAATGAAAGTTAAAAACTGCAGAAATTAGAGATATAAAAATATAATGCAAATTCTTATGTCTAATAAATTTTTTCATAATTTATAACAAGTTATTTCGGTATATGTAACTCAACGCTAATATAGGCAAAGCAATGTTCTAAAAACTGTTTATAATTAGATACAGTAGAGCGTCGATTATCCGAAAGTCAATCATCCGAAACGTCAATCATTTGAAAGAATTCCAGTCGGCAAATTTAAATTTTCGCCAGTGCTGTGGCGCTGCAATCTTTGGCTATGTCTTGGGCTACTCAAATATTTTACGTTTTTGATACTAAATTAACATCTGAAGTATAATTTTTTATTGTTTTTATATTTTTCAATATATTTATTTTGTTCGTACAAAATTAAAAACAAAAATAATTTATAACGATACAGTAGTCTTCGTTAAGCTTAACATCGACGAAAATTCAACTCGAAGCGACACGCAACGGAGAAAAATTTCAACATGGAATAAATTAATACATTTTTTTGTACATAATCGGTTATCCGAAACATCGATCTTCCGAACAACCCCAGTCTCTAATTGATTCGGATAATCGACGCTCTACTGTATTTGCATAGGTACAACTTAACTAAATTTACTATCAACGTGTGCAGACTGCTCTAAATTGCGAAACATAGTTACGCAATTTAGAGCGCATATGCTGAAACATAGTTTCAGCATATGTGTTGCAACAAAATCGTAAAAAATGAAATTTTACACGATGTATCTCTTTTAACTGTAGAAGTGCAGGCTATCCATTTACCCTGAGATCAAGTAAGGAAGAAAGGTCAACCTGCGATGTGGGTTCTTGTCTTTTCTTTGGTCCTCCTGGAGACAGTCTAGTAGATCACTGCATCAAATTTCAGATCTGAATACTAACTCATATGTTAATGTGATGGTGTGTCTTCAACACAGGTTGTTGACCAAAATCACAAGAAAGAAAATTCCGATTATAATTTCTAATAAATTAATCAGAATTTAATTTTTTGAACGTTGAAATTATTTGAAATTTCTCCGGTAACTACCGACATATTCTTAACTAAGAATGAAGTAAATTTCATTACATGTATTTTTTAATTTCAAAAGTGTAAATTTATTTTTGATGTTATAAAAATTAATTATTTCCATTGTAGTTATTTCCATTTATTTTAAAATCATTTAAAACTTAACGTAAATCTAGTTATTTATTTTAATATACTGACAAACTTTTTTCAGATAATTGACATTTATTTTAATAAGTTTTACATTTGTAGTAAAATAATTTAAAATTTCTCAAAATAATCCAGAAAATGTAGCATGCTCAAATACAATATTTCAACTATTTAAACATTATTTCCTATATTTAAAACTTTATATATAAATGTAACACAAAAATTATGTGCAACACTCGTGAATTATATTGTAACTTGTATAGTGTAACATACACATCAATAGAGTATTTTCATTCATTTTGTGGTCATTTTTATATACACGGTGAATAAAAATCAGATGATAATTACATCATAAATATATCACATCATATCACAGATATATCACATCATAAATAAACGCTTAAGAGAAGCATCTAATTCAGTGTTTTCCAACCTTTTTTGTGCTATGCCCCACCAAAGCCTTTCTAAAATACATATGCCCCCTAACGTATACAGTGGCTATACAGTTAACTTAAACTCTGGACGAGTCCATTTTTAAATTTTCTCCTTAACAATCCAATTACCCCTTTGTGGGGCATGGACCCCACGTTGGGAAAGACTGATCTACACCATCATTAATTTTAATTCTGATACCATACCATAATAGACAAGGAATATCGTGGAATCGACCGAAAAATGAGAAAACTTAATGTTGTACAAAGGGTTTAGTAGTGTAATAATTTTAATATAAAATAATAATTATGCAAATTAAAGAAAACAAAGTATGTGCTCATATGGATGTAAATAAACATTAATATAACTTGAAATGCTAACCAACAGATAAATCGATTTAATGAAGCAGATTCTGTGATTTTTTACTTCTGTTTGAAAGTTGCTTTACCAAGCAGCACCCTTGAGATATTTATGCTTGCTACTGTTGAATGAATCAGGTTATTTGCTAAAAGTATCTATCAGAGACAGAAATTGTGAATGTAAATTTCGTAAGTACCTTTACTTTTATTACTTTCAAACAATCAGCGAATAATATAATTTGTGTATTTGTGAGCCGCGTGGTTAATTGTTTTAACTTAATACTAGAAGCAAAATTTGCATAAACGTATCGACGAACTAATATTAATTTAATGAGTGGTTAAATTATTACCAAGATTTCAGATTTTTTTAGAAATTTATAAAGCAAGCATGTGGTTACAATAAATACGATCGTTATGTTTTAAATGAATTTCGAACATTATCCGAATTCGCTTTAACATAAGAATGTTATTTTGCGAATTTTTATTTAAATTACTACAGTAGTTGAGATGATAAAATATTAACACTGCTAGTTAGTTGGGATTTCAAACCTGACAAATCTATTAGTTGATATCAGATTTTCAGTCTTCATAACGTGTTTCAGAGGTAAATAGTGGTAAATTTTTCACAGAATGTTCTATCGACAGGGAATCCTTTTGGCAAATTCTCGATGTGTTTCGTTTTCTTTTTTAATCAATTTATATAACATTCTAAATTTATAAACTGAAAAAATACGTCGAAATATAGATATTAAATTTATATTTTAATTTATAGAAAAAATTATTAGTAAATACGTTCTAACATCATTTCTTACTTTAAGAAAGTAATTTAGTTTACTAAATATTTATCGAATTTGCAGCAGAAGTAATGTACTTACCCAAGGGTTTTTCTATTGTTTATTTTAGATGCAAGTACAAAGCACAAATTACGGATAAAGAAAAATTATATTATTTCTATTGTGCTACAGAAGATTTCAATCTGCGATCGTAATACAGTGGTGCCTCGTATAACATACGCCTCAAATAACGGCCGCTGCGAACAACGGACTTTCTGTTTGGCTGTCACGTAACTCGAGCAAAGGACTGGCTGCGAAGAAGGGCGAATGATGTTTTTACTCTTTCGCCATTGCCAATGACAATCTGCTATTTTTATAATATATTAGTATTATTAGAATATATCATTAGTATATCTGAAGTACAGAGCTCCCGTTGGGATTCGACTCTCTCCGTTGTTTATTACGTACTGAACATCACCTCAGTGCAGGGTATTTACATTTATTCAAGTGTTATGCAAATAATAGCTTCTAAAAAACAGAAAGGTAATTTTAATTAAAACAAAACAAGAAATCATTAGAAGAAGTGAAAGTTGACAAAAACTTTCTTGTCTAATGAAGGAGAGGTTAAGGAGTTTACCAACACTCATTATCCAAACACAGCTGAGGACAACAGGATCAATGATCTCTACAATAACGCACTTGCCCGTCATTTCCGACAGGTGTTGAAGAAGAAAGAGAAACAAACCACCTTGTACACGTCTTTTAAGAAGCCATCTGCCGAAATACAAGGGATGGAACAAAAGGAGTTGACCCTGCAAGCCCTGTAGTCTCTCCTGAATCTGACTCCGATTAAGAAACAATAAAATGTGAACTACTGCAATCAGTAAAAAGTCTGTATCTGTATGAATGTGTGAAGAAAGTGTTCCTTTACATCCTCCTCGCAACTTCTGACTATTTGGCATAATTCGTGACTGCTACATTTTCATTTGTTTTGTGGTACAATACGGTTATTTTATGCTGCAGAACGAATTATATGTTTTAACGTGTATTTCTATGGGAAAATGCGTTTCCTATAACGAACTTGTCACTTAACGGACAGTGGATCCGTTAACTGAAAACCCACTGTACGAGGCTCCACTGTATTATGTTATTTTGTATAAATATTACCGCTAAAGCTCGAAATCCGTTAATGTGTACATTACCCAGTTAATCTGCAGATTAACTAGAGTGAACCGTTAAAGTTGCGAAAATTGTTTCATTTCTGAAATTACCTAGGTAATCTGCACATTACCTACTAGGCACTCCGTAAAGTGAAATAAGATCTTTGCCACAAATAAATATACCACAAATAGGTGTGCTTGTTATAAAACCAATTGCTATGTAATTTAAAGTATCACCAATCTTTAGACTACAATAATAAGTAAGCAGGATTGGTTAATGTCGCTTATAGTGACTAAAATGGTGGCTCGTCTCTGATTCCAGCGAACAGAAGAAAGAAAACAGTGGGGACGCATGTTCTAACCTAACCTAACCTAACCTAACCTAACCTATTTTAATAATTTGGTTGATAATAATTATGGTAATTTATTAGAATAGGTTAAAATAGAACGTGCGTCCCCACTGTTTTCTTTCTTCGGTTTGCTAGAATCAGAGACGAGCCGCCATTTTAGTCACCAAAGGTAACATTAACACACAATTTTATCATACTATTGCCGGAAAAAGTATGATAACTTTCTTATTTTTTGTCTCTGGTCCAAAAGTAGGATATCGTTGAACTCGTCTTGGCCCCCTCGCTTCAGATATATACTCAAAGTTCCGAAATTCCATAGGTGGTAATCTATATAATTTCCCATTTCCCTAATTGTAATATTTTAAACCGTTTGATTTTTTGTATTACAGTTTTTTATTTCATTGATAATTAATTCTATTAACTCATTTGTTGATCGTTTGATTGTATTAATTTGATTCTTTAGATATCGATAATTAAATAACATTATGTTAATTTAAGCGTACAGAAACGTTGCTGTTGTTTCAGCAAAGATCTTATTTTCACTTTACCGTATGCCTAGTAGGTAATGTGCAGATTACCTAGATACTCTGCACATTACCTAAGTAATTTGAGAAATGGAACAATTTTTGCAACTTTAACGAATCACCCTAGTTAATTTGAAGATTAGCTAGTTAATGTACATATTAACTGCTTTCGAGCTTTAGCAGTAACATAAACACTTTTAGATTAACACAAAAATTTTGAGCGACTGTATTTAAAGTTCTTGTTTATTTTTCAGATATTTCAAATTTAGAAAAACGTCACGATGAAATACAAATGTGTCTTTTGTTTTAAGACTTTCTCTCGCAAATATTCTCTCAATCCTCACAACAGAATTCACACCGGAGATAAGCCATTCGAATGTGATATATGTAAAAAATGTTTCTCAGAAAAAGTTGATATGATTGTTCATTGTAGATCTCACACAGGAGAAAAGCCATATCAGTGCAATATATGTGATAAACGTTTTGCTTATAAAGGTGTTCTGTCTGAACATCGTAGAATGCACACGGGAGAAAAGCCATTCAAATGTAATGTATGTAATAAGAGTTTTGCTGCAAATAGCAATCTCTCCCATCATCGTAGAACACACACAGGAGAGAAGCCATTCGAATGTGATATATGTAAAAAATGTTTTGCAAGAAAATTTGACATGATTGTTCATCGTAGATTTCACACAGGAGAAAAATCTTACCATTGCAATATATGTAACAAACATTTTTCTCAAAACTTTAGTTTGACCGTTCATCTCAGAAAGCATACAAATGGAATGCCGTTTAAGTGCGACATCTGCAATAAAACGTTTAGATATTTTTCAAGTTACAGTAAACACAAAAAACTGCATACAGTATCACAAAAATTCTCGTGTTGTTTATGCAGCACTTATTTCTCTCAAGAAGATATAATGGTTAATCATCTTCGGGTGCATATTAATTCAGGCTGTCCAAAGTGTGACTGTCAGTTTTCATGTGAACGAAGCTTTTTAGCTCACGTTCTTCAACATTCAAAAGAAACACCGCGATTGTGTGAAACTTGCCTTCACCCTTTTGCTCGGATTTCTGCTTTTAAATTGTATAACACTTTTTTATCGTATCCTGAAAATGCATAGTGGATA